>NW_008824283.1:7014633-7015437 GCF_000699105.1 Pygoscelis adeliae | reverse complement strand
AAAACAAAAGTGTGGTTTATGTGGGGGGGGGGGAATCGTATAGAAAGCAGTGTTTCAGGAAATTTTCCACCATGCCTTTTCTTTTGAATGGTAAAAGCTTTCTATCTTTTGTCATTCTCTTAGCAGAGCAGTGAGCCCAGGAAAATGGGCTCACATAAGGGCTGTGCTGAAGAAGAGCATTTGTATGTCAGGGAGGCCAATGTTTTTGCACGAGACAAAGCCAAAGCAGAGGCTGGCAAGATGAGGTTTTAAAACTCCCAAGTGGGGGAAATTTTGTTGTGTGAATTATTTTCATATGAAGTGTTTTCTGCTGTTTAACTATAAAATCAAAGGAAGAATCTGCACACAAAAAATAAGTTAGTAAGTCTATTTCTAATTAAAATATAGAAATAATTATACAGCTTTTAGAAACTTTCATGAACACATAATGTCCATTACCAAGAGTGAACTTATATGGGAATTCGGCATAAACTGACACTTTAAACATATTGTAGAATAGATGCATAAATGCTACTCAGTGGTCCTAAAAGAGTTGAACAAGCGAGGGCAAGAGAGGGCCAGCTTGCAGTGCGCACCTGTATTCAATTTCTGTTACTTATTACTTAGAGAACAGGAAATGTTTCTTGCAGGAATCTAGCCCCAAGTAAGCACATTTATTTCAAGAATTAAAGTATATGGATACGGGTCTTGTTGAACTTTGGGCTAACTCAGCACTGTCAGCCGTGGCCTTCCATCATAAAAATATATAGAGCCGCTTCTTGGATTTCTGCACGTTTACCCTGCTTGTATGACATCTTAGCATTC
>NW_008824283.1:7011807-7014564 GCF_000699105.1 Pygoscelis adeliae | reverse complement strand
GGCAGCCAGATTCCCAGAATAGGAATATGTAGAGTTTGACTCAAATAAAGATCCTGTAACAGCAGCAGCCGTTCTTTTAAGGTTTTGCTTGTGGTTATTGGCAGTACGCTCCCAGCTCTTCCTCTCGCTGTGCTCTCTTCAGGACTGTGAAGCTGAACATAACCAATTGAGCTGTGTGAGGATTGCAAAGCTTTGTAGGCATGTGATTCTTGGGGGCATGATGATATCGGGGCTTGTTGTGTTGCAGGGATCGTTCCCCTATAAGAAATGCACAGGACAGATTTCAAAGAATTACTCTTCCTGGCAAGTTGCTGCCCTGTGTCCTCTGCCATCTCTTGACAGAAGTTTATTCCTTTGTTTTGCAGCATTGCAGTAGGGAAAATCAATAACCCGAGACTTACCAGCAAGCAGAGATCTGTCTGAGACTAAAATGGCAAGACTCTGTTTCCCTAAGCCTTTGCTCGTTTGTCACCCATTCCTATCTTGCACCTTTCAGACTGAAGGAAAAGCTACTTCTGTAAGCAGTGAGAGTGCAAAAATACATCTCGCGTATATAGAGAGTGCACAGACTCGGTGCCAGTATCTATGTCAATGTAGCCTCCATGACCCACATCAAGGAGCAGCGCTGGTGGCAGGGCTGGGTGGTAGGAACTGGCCCATGTCCATACTATCCATAGGGCTCAAGCTCTGCTGTGCATGGTCCTCTCCTTCACATCAACATCTCCCAGCCAAGGAAACTAAATGATTTACGGAAAGGAAAACATGAATACGTATGCAGTGCGGATGCGTGAGGAGAATGACGGAGCAGCAGAGCAGAGAGGGAGCCAACCTGACAGTTTAGACACCCTGTTTGAACACCATGCAGAGCTAGAGCCACATGAAATTACACAGTTACTGCTTTTTCAGTGAGGAGTTGCTGCCATTTCTTGTTCTTGATTCACTGGAACTCAGTTCTGTGCATTTTCAGCTTCTGTCTTTTTCCTTTTGTAGGCTTTGACTGTAAGATAGAATTTTGCAGCATTGGGATTCAGAAAAACAAAAGCTAACAGGTTCATCTGTCATGATAATACAGGCTCATTGCATTCCTATCTAAATATTTCTCAGCCGCACATAAGATAATAGCTCATATTACTAGACCTGCAAGCTGCTTTCCTTGCGTCCTGGGGCCACTTAGGAAATTGTGGGCAATAACCTTCTTTATAGCCCTAAAGGTTCCTTTGGAGGAAGAAATTAAGCATTTACATTTTTTAAAAAAATGCAGAAATACACCAGCACGTATGTAACATTTAACACTTCTGTAAGTCAGTGCACATTTATTTTCCTAGTGGTTACATTACCTATGCAATGTAAAAAATCAAAGCTGTGCGAGTACTGTAAAATATTTTTGTGACTATTAGTTTCAGTTTCTTATTTGTTAAATGGCTTTTCCTGGAAGATACTGTTACTTTTTCTGCATGCATCTACTATTAGCATCGATCCATGTGACTTTTACAAAAATTAAACATCTAGATTGCACATTCAGGTTTTGGAAAAAGCTGAACTTGCTCTTTACATTGAGAGGTATTTTGCATTCACCTACACAAAATATAAAAATGTTCCTGTGTCGTCTTTTTTTTATCCATCACAACCAGCACTGCAGAGAATATTTGTAATTTTTGCCATTCAGCCATAGAATAGAAATAAACATACCTGTCAAGTTAAAATAATGAATAAGCCCTAGGAAATAATGATTGATTTGTGTGTAGCCATTTCACTAGCAGAAAGCAAGTGATTGTGAATTATTTGCTGTACATAAATATGCAGTATATCTTAATGAAATGTTACACTAGAAAACTTAACTCCTTTAGTCCGGGTTCTCAAGGGAAGCTATTGTCCGGAGCCCTCTGAAATTCCTGGCCTTAGTTTCTTGACATTTGTGTACAGTATTCAGTGTTACTATTGCAGTTTGCAGTAAAATAAAACAAAAGGAGGAAGATAAACAGTTGGCCAGATTTTCCACTCATTTGGTGTAAAATCTGGAATAAGTCTACTGAAGTCAGTGGTTGGCCTCAAATAAAAGCAATGAAATGGCTAGAGAAGAACTGATTATCACATGTTGGCTTGTGTATTTGCTTATGTATCTTTCAATAGACTGAACAACATGTGTCTGTATTTGATGATGTGCATGAAAGGCACAGTGTATTTTAAATATGAATACATGAAAATTTAAAGAAAGGATAAATTTCTATTATGGAACAGATTTCAGGTTGCTTTGATCTCAGCTGGTATTTTTGAGTGTTTTCAGAGCTGGCAAAACAGGTCAGAGGTATTGAAACAGTCAGCTATTTTAAAATACTCATTAGAGACAAGCCTTTTGCACCCTTTAGGGGGTGAAAAGATCATATTACTTCAACCTTAAAAATTTGTAAATAATTTTCCTCCTCCTTATCCGTAAATTCGCAGTGCACTCAATGTATTCCAACAGTGTATTCCTTCCCATTTCCTGTAATTGGTATTCATTGTGATAGTGACCATAATGAATTCAAGAGAGATCTCTGCGGCCATCACATTTGCTTTCCTAGAAATTCCATTGTAATGCAGTATTATTATAATATTAAAATAACACGTTACCAACTTACCACCTTCTATGGAGAAACATCACCTGCAGCGTAAGTTAATTGTATGAATCTATTAGTTTGAGCTTTTGCCATCTGTTCTACCCCTTATAATAAATGCAAAAAGCATATATTTCACAATCAACTCATTAAAAAGATATGA
>NW_008824283.1:7007488-7011766 GCF_000699105.1 Pygoscelis adeliae | reverse complement strand
CCTACACAATGCAGAATGCATTTAAGGTGAGATATGCAAAACCAACCAAGCAGAGAGTCTGAGTCTTAGCGGTGGACATTTTGTGATACACTAATGTTTATTTCTTTACATCTTCAGCTGGCCTGGTGCAAAGGGCCGGCACGCCAAGTGACACAGAAGTTGGTTGCTTTGTTGCCTCTTGAGAGTCATGGCCCGCCTTTGCAGGGACTGACTGGCTGCGTATCGCAGTTTTGCTTGAGGAACTGCTGCTGGCTGTACTGCCTGAGGAATTCGGCACATATCATCCCTTTGCTTTTCTCTCTTCTAGTTTATTCAGTTCTAAATCACTAACCTTTAAAATCTACCTACCCTCACCTTTCTAAATAAACCCTCATCTTTCTAAATAACTTCTCTTGTCTATCTTATAGTAAAAATCAGAGAAAAAAGCAAGAAAACCTAAATGCTGTGCAGCCTGACTTCTGGCAGGCAGGAAGGCGTAGGGAGGAATTGCATTTTTGTTAGCCCCCAGCTGAAATTGCCTTGCTGCTCACCCAGTCCGTTTCCATCAGGAACATCATAGCTGCTGCAGCCATAGCCAAGAGTAAACCTGTTAGGAATGCAGAGATTAAGTTTAATTTTAATTCAGAAACTGCATCCTTTTAATCACAGTTTTTTCCTCTGCCTTCAGTGAATAGGCATAGCCTTTTTTCTTGTTATTTGTGCTGCGGTGAGAGGTAGGCAACGCGTACACCATCTGTACTTCCTGACGCTAGGAAGTGCAGCATCTTGGGCACAAGGGTGCGTGCCCTGTCTATAGGGAAGGCTTCCCCTATATCCTTTCCCTCGCAGAAGAGCCTTGTGCAGGATGGCCGAGGGTGAGCAAAGTGTCTTGAATAAGGAGTTAATTCTGCATTTTTCTAGAATATGGTACACGCAGGCAGTGCTTCTGAATAGCCGTGCTCTCTACCAGTTTATTGTGATTGTCAAGAAATACTGTGTTTTTCAAGTGTCATTACAATCCTGAAACTTTTGCATAGATCTCTTTTAACATCATAAGGAGTAGTCATTATTCAAAACTACCTTCTGGGGAAGAAAGTTTTGGGGATTTTTGCATTGTCCACTGACGCTAATTTTTTTTCTTGCTATCTTGCTAGCTAGTGAGCTAATTTCAGTCTTGATAGCGCATTTCTGCAAATGCTCTGCAGTAGAGTTATGTCAACTCTTCACATGGTGAACTGCAGGGTTTGGTCGCAACCCGCAGGATATTCCTGTATTTTATGAGAAGAGCTGCTAAAGGGAATGCTCCTTCCTTGCTTTATTCCTGAACAACTTGGGATGGTCCCAAATGCATCAGGGAGCAATGGCAGAAACATGTGCAGACTAAAAACCTGCGAATTCTGCAACACGTGATAAATACTGGAAAACTCCAGAACCATTTCATGAAGTATTTAAACGTATGTCATATTTGGTAGTGTGATTAGATTATACTTGCATTTTTTAAACACATTTTGGTTTATGTAATCCCCTTTCCCATGTCCCTCGCTAATAAATAAAACACCAGGTGGACTAACCAGCACAGAATGATCTTAAATCTGTTGAATGTGCTCAACTACCACTTGTACTTCACTTGAGATTGATTTCACAGATTGAAAATGCACTGCTGTTTTTTTTCTTTTTTTTTTTTTTAAATGAAAACACCTGCATTAAGTAGAGTGGATGTGTGCTCTGTTCTCCTGTCCAGTTGCATTTCAGGAAGTGTTTGTTTTGTGGATGCCCGTAGTTGTGGACTCGACTAGCCACAAGGGATCTGTCACCGACAACTCATTAAAAGCCGAACCATCACTCCTGAGAAACAGATTTCCTCACTGTAAAGGTTGCTTTCCCCTGAGTAAAATGTCAGATAAATAAAAGCTGAAATATCTCTTAAGTGTGCTCTGTCTATAAGTACACAAGCCAGCAGTATTTAGTAGTGGGAGGATGTATGTTTGGGGGCATTTAATATGGTGGCATTTAATATTTTTATAATTTTCATTTTTCTGATGCGAATCAGAGCTGACTACCTCCATAATAAGGTTATACATAATTTTGATTTACCCAATTTCTGTATTCAGTATATCCACTGCAATATATATTGGTTTCAATATCAATTTTTGGGCAAACCATAGATTTCTAAATATTTCTTGTAGGCATAAGACAACCACTTTTTTTTCCTTTTCTGGAAATGTATTTCAAGCACCATTTAAAGGCTGCACTTCCCTTGTTCTTACGGTAAAATCCTAATGTTGATGACAAGAAAGACGAAGTGTACTGCATAGGCCTAAGTTGTCCTTTCCATCTACCTCAAATTCTGTTCTGATCCTCCCTATGCTTTCTATTTTGCATAATTTATTGCCTTCTCCTGCCTAAGAGGCTTCTTCTATAGCCATTAGCAATGCAGCTCTCTGTAAGTTGGTCATCAGTGGGGGTTTTGAAGAGTGACATGGATGTGTCTTTCCTGTCAGGAAAACAGCACATCTGACACAGCAATGAGAACAGTTTGCACAGGAGACTGAAAACGCGCAGTATTTGGGTGCGAGAACCCCTGGCTTGATGGTCACTTTTAAAATTTGTAGTGAATTTTCTGTTTGATTAGGTGGAAAATAGTTTAAAAATCAGTTTCAGGAATCTAGAGATTTACGTTGTATATAATTCACTTGCCTGAATGTGACATTGGTGTAAATTTTTAAATGAGGCCACAAGCTCCATGTCTAGAGCTTGACAAAGGAAAACCTCACCCCTAAGTTTGAATGGGATCCGTTATCTGGGGTTTGAAATCTGCCACAAAAAGTCAGGATGACTATTGAAATTTCCAGGGATTACTTATCCGCTTGCTTATTTTGCTGAGCTCTGCTTGGTGCTTTCCGGGCTCATTATTGTTTTATCCTAATAAAGCATAGATAAATTTTGATGCAGCACCCATGCTGCAGCACCGCTTTTGTACGGAGAGTAATGAATAGCAGATTGGCCCTTTTCTGTTTTAATAGTCTTACAAAAGTCTCTGTGCCAGAAACAAACTCCAGAAAATACCATGATTTAAAAACAGGCTATGTGGTATTCTTACTGTCCTTTTGATATAAAACTTGATTAAAATGGGATGTGACATCAGTTGAAAAAGTATTAAATTCAATTTTCTCTATTTTGTACTTTTTTAGGCTAACCTATGCCTACAATTTATCTTTGGGTAATTTATGCTGTCTTTGCGCCATATCTTAATTTTGAATACATTTGTTGAAAATTTCCTGTAGCATTCATCTGTGATTGTCAAAAGGAGCTTTTATTCTGAAAAAAAAAAAAATAGTACTGCTTTTAATTATAATTCTAAATAGCTTCATAACCACTGTGAACTCTGAATTTACATCATTTTTATGATAGCCACACCATTCCAGGTTTATTGATTTTGTCATTTGCTTCATTACATTTAATACAAACCTTTTGTATGGAATTATTCCGGTGCTGTGCTGGGCACGGAGGGGTCAGCGTATGCAGTCTCTAGCCAAAACAGCATAGCAATATCATTTTAGTGCAGACTCCATGAATAAATGGGGGTTGTAAATACTGTCCACCAGCAGAAAAAAGTTTGCCCTCTCCGCTTGACCTTTCCAGCTGGACAAAGTTAAAACCATTGCTTGAGTTGTCTTTTTTTTTCTTTTTTTTTTGTTGTTGTTTTGTTTTCTCCTGTGTTTCAGCTCAGCTCTTCAGTCAGTGCAACACGTGTCTTTTAGCTAGAGAGAAAAAGAGTCTTTTGGCACAAGAGCAGGAGTGCCAACTCGGGCATAACGAGGGCAGTGCCTGCTCGTTCCATGGCAATGCCACACTTTGCTTTGGGACTTGTCTGGCAGGACCAGTTCTGTGCAAAATGGAGATCTTGCCTACAGCGAAGGGATCTGCAGGGAGTGCTGATCTGCTGCTCAGAATCAGTTTTGAAGAGCCAATGTGCTTTTTGGCTCTCAAGGCAGAGATAGTGTGGGTCTCTGGAATCTCAAGTTGTTTTACCATTTCACTGGGATTAAGTTTTGATATTTCATTTTGTAAATAGGCAACGGTGTTCCTGGATTTGTTGTACCTTTTAAAGTGAATAAAACTTCCTCAGTTCTTAATTAATACTGCATCACTTTTTCTGGATAACACAATTATTATTTTTAATCTAACTTCGTTAAAAAAAAAGTGATGAAAACACTGGTGCAAAACAGGTAAGTAAATGGATTCTTATTTTCTCCAGAAGGCAATGACTTAGGCTCAAAAAGTAATTTCAGTAATTGA
>NW_008824283.1:6999480-7007442 GCF_000699105.1 Pygoscelis adeliae | reverse complement strand
CTTCCTTGACCACAAAATAAGATGGATGTCCCCCCTTCTTGACCCCACCTCAGCAAGGCGGCTGCTTGGCTATTGTCAGTTCTCAACTCAGCTGCAGCTTTCTGTGAGAGCGCAGAACCGGGTATTTAAATGGACGACGACGACAAAGCCTGTATAGTTTCTTGCCACTTTTAGAGCGTAGAAGGAAATGACTGTGTTTCTCATTCAGTGATTCAGGCTGTTATATGGCTTTGCTATCTTGCAGTTGGGTGGCTCCATGAGATAAAGTGGCTGTAGGAAAATGAAGGCACCAGCAATTCAGTTCAATTCCAAATTGTTATGCCTTGAAAGGAAAACATTTTTGGAGGAAAAAAGAATTAAACTGTAATGGTATAACTGTATTTTACAGTCTTTTCATCATAAATTGGTTTTATATGTACATATGTTCACTGTGTTTATACAGCAGTGGATGTTATACAGTCCTTTTAAACAGCTAAATTGCTGTATCATTTGAAAATTTCCTCAAACGAAGCTCAGATCATGTAAATCCTACATGGATATTAAGAAGATCCTGTGGAAGATCCTTGTTTTCTTTTATTTTAAAAAATCGTGTTTATGCTTGGATCTGCAATGTTTTCTTCCAATGTAAAATAAGGATCTAACTCAAAGTGAAGCACAGAGGGAATCCTCAGGCACTCAAATATCTGTTATGAGATTAATAGAAATAGTGTAAATTTTATTATCTAGGTGTAAATCTGAGAGTGGCTTTAGTAAAATAGCTTTGAGGTAGGCAAGAATAAAAACTGTTTTGTTTAAGACCAGATGACATAGGGTGAATGCGAGATGGCAGCATTGGAAAGGGCCGTTCGATGATGGTCTCATTTGTACAACTGATTTCTGCTACTGAATATCATTTTCCTCCACTTTTTTTCCTACCAAAAGCCTGTGGGATCTAATTTTGCTTTTGTTTACCCTTTGGTAGTCCCATAAATGTCAAAAAAACAAATGAGAGAATTCTATCTTCATGTGGAGGTAACCTGTGCTCCAGTCTTTTGTGGTTTTTTTAAAGCTCTTTTTGGAGTTATTTTTCCAAATCATTGAACACTAGTACAGTAACGCTGTGATAATATGCCTACACAGCTTGTCCAAGATGCTATTCTCACACTTAGAATTCTTATTCCTTTCCCTTGTTTCACTAGAGAAGGTGAGGATTTCTTAATTGTTCTTTTGAAGGAACATGAGACTTTCAAGAATGATCAAGATTATTTCCCTATATAATTCTGCCTCGATATCCTGTCAATCAGAAGTTGCTTATAAGGCAGTCATGATAGTCAATACTGGAATATCAAATGATGCTTTTCCAAAAAAAAAAAAAAAACCAAACCACCAAAACCCAGAATGTAATTCATTTAAACAGATAAGCTAATGGGCTATATAAAACTGTGATGTAGTGCACAAGATTTCTTAAGGCAAATGGTTTGCATTAAGATCCCCGTAAGCAGTTCTTGCTGCATTTCCAGGTGCACGACATACAAGTCACCACATCCAGTCTACTTCTCAGTGCAGCGAAACATTATTCTTTTTAATACACGTTAAAAATTGCTTGTCATGACGTGTGGTGGGAAATGGATCTTTCTGGTGTGAAAATTAGCTTTAGAAGTGAGAGTGATTTTTTTTTTCTTTTTTTCTTCTTCCTTCTACTTTTTTTGTGACCCCTCAGTAGCCCTGTATGTGAGTTTCACCCTTGAACCTGCTTTATTTTGTATTTAATTTATATTCTTAAGCTCAGGTCATATGCAGCATTAGCTATTGATTAGGTCCTGCTTTTAAAACCAGTCTTGTAAGGAAGATGACTGCTGCAAGGAGGTCAAGTGGTTTGCCTGGAATGATTCACTGAATAAGGGGGCTCGCGGTTATCCAAACCATTTTGGTGGGGGTTTTGGCGGTGGTGGTGGTGGGGTTTGTTTGGTTTTTAGCGCTCTGCCTTGAGCTCACGTTGCTTTTCAAAGATGTGGCTCGCTCGCTTCTTGTAGAGCAGCTGGAAAGCATAATTAAGGGTTAATGTTCAGGCCAGGGGGGATAAGCAGCAAGCTCTTGCCAATAAGTTAGGCAAGCAGCACGCTCAGGAGGATGACTGAGAAGGATGGGAGAAATGTACTGTGAAGCCAGTTGCGCAGGTATCCTCTTTACCTACTTAAAAAAGATTTGTTGCTTTGATTGCAAGAAAGAAAGCTTCGGGGCAGGGCTTTTCTCTGGCCATTTTATTTAAGTGCTGTCACATTTCAGTATGAATTAGATGTTTGAGATTTTGTTTAAAGGTTCAGATAAGGTAACTGGTATGCTCTTTTGATCCAAACTTGCTGCCTAATCCTACTAGGGAGTAAAAGTTTTCTTGCACAAGACTGCCTTTTTGTTATGACAATCCTGGCAGAGGAAGCAGCTGTCTCTGCTACGAATATATTTATGGACTAATGTCAGGAAAAAATACTAATAAAAAAATACTACCTAGCAAGAAAATGTCAGTCATATGGATTAAGTTAACTTCTAAGATTCTTTGTTAATGGCTTTAATTTTGTAAGGCTTGTAGAATCATTATTCAGTGGCTTAGTAAGTAAATGTGAATGAACAGTTTAGACATGTAAACATTTATATTTAAGGAATCACAATGTCTAAGATGACCTGAAGGTTGATGTTATTAATTTCAAAATGAAATCTTTTTCTCAAAAAAAATTAAAAATTAGCAATTTGCAGAGAAAAATATTGAAGTCTGTAACTTCTAGGAAATTCTGTATATAAACCTGCATCTGCAATATTTCCTGTTGATGTGAGATGTAAGGTGTAAAAATTAGTTAATACTACTAACCTTATTTCTAATAATAAGCCATCTTCTATCTGTATCTTTTTTCTTTTTGAATTAGGGACGCAGTTATTTCATGATGCTGTTTTTACCAGTTTTAAATGGAATAATTCTTTCACATTTCTGTTCGTTAGAAGTCCTGCATTTATAGACAAATACAGACTTTTACGTTACCTTACTCGAGCCTCCTGCAAGATGGAATAAAGCCCTTTGGAGGTGACCTATCATCCTGTTTTTGCAGTGCACGTTGTCTTGGAGATTATGGTTGTCCCTTGGTACTGGGATTTCTAAACTGTGAAGTTTCAGATCCAGGGTCAAGTTATTCCTTGTCCAGCAGTTAATCTCTCCAAGTGAATAGTTATCCAGAAGGAAAGCTGAAAGACAGACTTTGGCACCAGTTAGACTGCTTTTAAATTCTACCCAAGAACTAAGCTTACGTGATGATATCAGGTACCAACAGGGTTTTTGATGATATTTTTACTTTCAAGTACTGCAATTCAGTAAAACATTAGTGCTGTTATACATGTTTACCTGTATCTTTATAAATGTACTTTGTGACAACAGTAACATTATGAGTAACTATCCATTGCAGTGAGTGGTGTTCAGCACTTTTGATATAAACGCTCCCTGTTCTATGTTTCAGGTTGGTACTTAACATGTCCTGAGGCCAGGGAAGCATATTTTAATTTAGAAATGATGTGGGTTAGTAGAACTGGAAGTGTTGCGTTCAGTTCCTGAAATTTTGTAGAACCTCATTATGCTGCTGTCAGCTGTGCATCTGCGGGGTGGATGAAATAATATGAATAAATATATTAAAGGGTGAGGGACTCAAATACTACAGTGATCGTATAAATGCCAAAAATAGATGAATGCCATTTGCTTCTGTGAATCAAATGAAATAGATCTATGGTTTCATCTAGGTGGAAAGAAACACTCCCTGGTGAATATGCGGAAGAGTTGTCACATATGCTCTGTGCCCTGTTCCTGCAGGATATATAGTAGTGCCACACTGATTTTGTAAAACATTGTTCAGAAAGTTAAAGATCTGCTAACAAAAACTGAATGTAGTGATCCAAACATATTGGATGCTTATGGTTCATATGGGTTTTTGAATAGGAACATTTGCTCCAAAATGCTTGTAAACATAAATCTGCAGGATGGATTGCTGTCCTTACCCTGGGTGATAAACACTTCACAGATGACATGAATTTGGCTGGCTTGAAAACAATAAAACAAAATGGCTTTCTTTGTCAACTGTGATCCAGTTTGCTGTGTATTTCCATAGCACTTTTCAAAGTATTTAAAAATTGATATAATTACTAGGTCCCAAGATGACCAAGAGCAACATTCTTTTTGGTTCCCATTTGATATGTCAGATCTTTCATTTGCTTTCCTGTCCTACCATCTTTTCTGGGTTTTCTTTTGATTGACTTTTTTTAAATTTCTTTTTTTCTGTCTAGAAACTAGTTATTCTTTTGTAACCCTTCTTGTTCTGTAGATGCCCTGTTAAGTGTTTTGGGCTTTCATTTGTTATGTGCAAGTGCACATGTTTCATTGACAGCATAGGTGAGTTTTGCAAGTGTTTCGGAAATGGGCAAAAGAGTAGATGGCAGAGGAGGACACAAGTCACAGAGGCATAGTTTGTGTGACACCTTCTTTTTGAAATATGTTATGAGATGATTAACTTGAATCTGGATAACTACTGGAGGAAGATGGATGGGTTTTCAAATTCAGGTATAACTGCCCGACAAACATTTCATGTCTATGAGTGGACTTCGGCAATACTGACAATAAGAAGTCACCTTTAGGCTGGCCTGCTCAGGACTCTTGCATGAGGCTCTGAATCCACACAGAATGAGGTTTCCTCCCCTGTGGACCTCACCATATAGCAGACAGGACATGACAGCATTCACATCTGTGAAACAAAAGGTTGTTATTTTGGAGAAGGCTGTTTGGTGAAAGTTCAGCAGTTAAAGCTAAGCAAGTACAGCGTATGGCCCAGAGCAGGCTCCAGTCAAATGTTTTCCATTCTGCAATTGTTTATAGTTTATGCCCTTCCCTATAGAAATGATTTCCTAATGTTTTGGGGTCTCTGTGACACAGGTGCTTTCACATCACTAGTCTCCTAGCTCCTGGGTAAGGCAGTGACCCAGCATCCTCCGGTCGTGGAGCCACTCTAAGACAGCCACTGCTTTTTCAATGAAGGATCTTCCCTGATTGGGAAACGCTGGTTTCTTTTTTATACTCTGAGTGTTTGCCAAGGATACCTCACTTTGTAACAATAACAAAATGGCAGATTTTAGTGCTTATTTGAACCCTTTACCAGTCTTCTCAGAGTAACAGGAGTGTTATTTGCTTAGTCATGTAAGTCCTTACATATGTACTTATATGAGTAAGCAAATGTACTTATGTAACTACATAAGTTAGATATATAAGCACACAAAGTTCCCAGAGAAGTGCAGAGTACAATTTTTATGAACATAGTACAAATATCAATAAATATATAAAAGCACACAAGAACTCACGGTTTCATCAAAGTTTTTGTGGCGTAAGCAGATAATGCAGAAATCAAAAGCATATGTTTTGTTAACATTTCTTTGAAATCACATAGGAGAACAAGCAAATTTGGGGCAATGAAGTATAAAGTCAGAACTGTAACCATAAGAAGTAACTCCAGTGGGAATTTGGATGTGGAACTTGAATTCATTGCCTTGAGTAGTGAGATTTAAATGTCCTAAAAGCTCAGAAGCTTGACGATGAATTCTAAGGTCTCTCTCCCACCCTTAGCACAGACTCATCTAAACTCGCCCATATGCTTATCTAGTATTGATTACAAGTCAACCACAGATCTGACTTACAAAATGGGATGTGATGCTATGAAATGACAAATATAAAGACTCTTAAAAACAGAGGATCAGGATGTGGCATGTGCATTGAAGCAACTACTGGAAAACAAATCTCAAATGTTTTTATAGTATCCATTGCTGGCATTGTTTGATATCACTAAGAGGGCAACAGCCTTAGAAGCATAGTTATATGATGTACATGGGTCTGCTGCTCTTTTTCAGTAGGCCTGAGAAGTCACATACCTGCAAAGCAGAGAAACATGTAATCAGAGTGAGGAGTCGGAATTTGGAGCTGCATGTGGACCTCAGCCATTTGGGAGCATTTGCGTGTTAAAAACAAAATCTCTGACTTTGATAATGCCCAGACAGGTAGGCAGTGAACAAGAGAAAGCCGTAGCTAAGCCAAATGGCTCCTTGTCTTAAAGTAATTGAAAACGCTTACTTTTCATTGGTTATTTTTCAGTGGCCAATTTTACAGTGGAAATTACTAGAATAATTTAAACTTTATGTCTCAAAGTTGCTGTTGTCAGATCAGTATAAGAGAAAAGGGGTAAAACTGAACAGAAAACCTGGAAGCACGCCCCCCACACACACCTTTCATCATCTGGAGTGCCACTTACTCATCCTAAAATCAGAGCCCACAGCTGTATTAAAGATGAAATGGCCTGCTCTTTGGAACCCTGTAGAAAAGCTTGAGAGCCTGTGCTAAGCAGGATCAGTACCGGAAACCCATATCAGAGTGATTTAAAACTAAAGCAGCGTCTTGAAATATGTAGTGTTCATTAACTGTGCTCCAGTGACTGTGGGTTTTAGTTATTGTTTTAGCACTTCTTGGATGTTGAGGAACTGAATACAACCATGTTAACAAACAAAAAAAAAAATCCCCCAAACCAAAATGCGGCACTGAGATATCCCAAACTTTTTTTCCCTCTCTAGCATTAAATGACCATTTTTGTTTTTTTAAAACAGTGTGATAAACCAGGATCTGATTGAAAAATTAATTGCTGTGTTATACTAAGATACTAGAGTTCATAAGTGCAAGATGTTAATTGATTGGGTATTCATCCACGAGGTATTAATATTAATTTTATAATTTAAAAAAAAAGTAACCAAAACACAAGGATCTTTACTGTTTTGCCCAAATTTACCAGCCATGTAACGAGGTTGACGCTCTGCTGTGACTTTACTCACAACATTTACTGTTTTGGTATTATTTCCTTCTCATTTTTCTCTTAAGAGCTAGAAAACATATCTCAAGTCATTGTATGACCACGGGTGATAGAATTAATCTAATGTAATATGTGATTTCAAAGGGGACAGATGTCTGGAGATCGAATGTCAAGATTTCTTTTTGCTCTGTCATCTCGCTAACTGTGTAAAAGAGGTGCTTCTGGTGTCTGGCCCTTGGGCGCGTTTTTCTTCACTTAATTGCTGAGGTCTATTGCATTTGCTCTCTGCCACAGCCTCTATCTCGTCATGTAATTTTCATGTTTGCTGAAAAAGTATAAGCCTTTTAAAGGCATGAGAGCCCTAGTTTTCCTCTCAAAGCTGAATTTAGTAAATTATTAATAATAAAACTGTGTCAACAATGAAACACCAGAATTAATACTATTTTTGCTAAGCAACCCTGTTAAATAACCACCTTGCTTTGCGACATCCCACCCTTTATCCTGGCAGTACACGTGGGCATCTTTAGCCCCTTCTCCCGATAAGCTCTGTGCAGCCTGTGCTGCCTGTGCTCCCGCTGGCAGGAGTTGGGCACGCAGGCAGCTCCGGGGAAGCCCTTGGGTGGTGTCCTCGTGGCAGCAGTAATGTCATCTGTGTCCAGAACCTCTCCTGTCCTGCGCTATGGATAAGAACCAGCAGAGCAATAACCCTGTGTCCTGGTTTTGGCTGGGATAGAGTTAATTTTCTTCCTAGTAGGTGGTACAGTGCTGTGTTTTGGATTTAGCATGAGAATAATGTTGTTAACACACCGATGTTTTAGTTGTTGCTAAGCAGTGCTTACACTAGTCAAGGACTTTTCAGCTTCTCACGCCCTACCAGCGAGAAGCTGGGAGGGGGCACAGCCAGGACAGCTGACCCAAACTGCCAAAGGGCTATTCCATACCATGTGACGTCATGCTCAGTATAGAAACTGAGGGGAGTTGGCTGGGGAGTGGTGACTGGCCATTGCTGGGTATTGGTCGGCAGGTGGTGAGCAATTGCATCGTGCATCACTTACCTTGTATATTCTTTTACTATTATAATTATTATTATTATTATTATTATTATTATTAT
>NW_008824283.1:6989185-6997852 GCF_000699105.1 Pygoscelis adeliae | reverse complement strand
TTTCCTCTCGTCCTATCGCTTGTTACTTGGGAGAAGAGACCGACCCCCACCTCGCTACAACCTCCTTTCAGGTAGTTGTAGAGAGCGATGAGGTCTCCCCTCAGCCTCCTTTTCTCCAGGCTAAACAACCCCAGCTCCCTCAGCCGCTCCTCATAGGACTTGTTCTCCAGACAAGATTTGTGCTCTAGACCCTTCAGCAGCTTCGTTGCCCTTCTCTGGACATGCTCCAGCACCTCGATGTCTTGTAGTGAGGGGCCCAAAACTGAACACAGTATTCGAGGTGCGGCCGCACCAGTGCCGAGTACAGGGGCACGATCACTTCCCTGCTCCTGCTGGCCACACTATTCCTGATACAGGCCAGGATGTCATTGGCCTTCTTGGCCGCCTGGGCACACTGCCGGCTCATGTTCAGCCAGCTGTCGACCAACACCCCCAGGTCCTTTTCCTCCAGGCAGCTTTCCAGCCACTCTTCCCCAAGCCTGTAGCGTTGCAAGGGGTTGTTGTGACCCAGGTGCAGGACCCTGCACTGAGCCTTGCTGAACCTCGTACAATTGGCCTCGGCCCATCAACCCAGCCTGTCCAGATCCCTCTGTAAAGCCTTCCTATCCTCAAGCAGATCAACACTCCTGCCCAAGGATGAAGCATTCTGTGTCTTTCTTTTTTAAGTTTTGGTTCTGTAATGAATTTGTTACTACACGGAACATACACACAGAATCATTTTCAAGGAAAAAACCCAAACCCCAGTTGCATGCTGCTATATTGATCTGCCTTAACAGCTAGCCTGTGGAGGCTTATTTGTTTTTCCTTCAAAATGAGCATGACGTGGTACTCGTTCCATGTAAGTAATACCATGATGGTACGTGAGCCTATGTAAACATTGACCTTGCTTATAGTACGCGTCTTGACACATGCCTCGGGCAGCAGGACCATCAGGGGCTGCCCGTGGTGCAAGTTTGCGGTGCTGCTGTCCTTGAGGAAGGATGCAGGCACAGGGAGCCTGGTCCCTGCAGGCACGCTGTCCCTGTGTCTCCCTTAGAGCACCACACGGACACACTGAAGGGGAGGAAGGGGCTTAAGGTTTCATGGAAGTGATGGCCACAAACATGTAAACAGAGGTAACTTCCAGCCATTATTGCAGGTCAGGGGTGGAAAGTAGCAGTTACTTAGTGATCCTATTCCACCTGCAGCAGCTAGGTGGATGCTGACCTTCTGCACCTCCTCTACCTCATGCTCTTTGTACATTACAAATTTCTACTAATTATTTAGATTAAATATCTGCATATTTTTTCCTACATAAATGCCTTAGTTTCAGATTTTCCGCAGTTTCATAATAACATCCCTAATGATATGATTTCCTTTTAATATTCCTAATATGACTCCCTAGTATGATTTCCTATTAATAAGGTGAATGATAATAACATTTTGGAGTTAGAACTTTTCTTTACATGTGGTATTTGATACTTGTCAACTGAAAATAACAATAAAGCAAAGATTTAAGTCAGTGCAAACCTTCTGGAAATGTAAAAACCACTATGATAACTAACTTTCATATTCTCTAACACCCATTTTATCTTCCTTTCTCCCCCTTTTCCCCTTTGGGGCTATGGCAGAGGAGAACAACAGATGGTTATCAGTCAAGAGTAACTAGGGAAACCGTAAAACCTGCCCCAATTGCTATGGAGACAGCCATTTCTGTGCTTGGTATGCACTATTTGTTACATCAGCAACCAGAGGGAGTTAAAAAAAGAAAAAACAAATGTTCTAAACCCCCTGATATTGAAAGGAAATCTTGGGTTTGTGTGTATTTATTCTTGTGGGAAGAGGCAGGAGTAGCCTACGTGTTCATTAGCCACTTCAGTTTTGTATTAAGCTAATATGATGTCTATTTTTGACAACAACATTTTGAGTTGTGAGTTAATGTAATAAAAAAAAACTTAGAGCAAATACATAATACTTTTGAATAGTCTGCAGAGTAATTATTTATAAGCAGCTCTTCCCCTCAAAACAGATATCCCTCCCTCCTTATTTAACAACCTGGCAACATAGATTGTCAATGAAAACTGAAGACAGAATATGACTGTGCCCAATTGTTTCATGCAGATGAGCTATTTCTGCACAATGCTTCAACCGTAGCTTTTGGCAAAACCACATCTTTAGGAAATTAAAAAAAAAAAGGAATCTTGGAACACTTGTAAAAATCTCAGAGGGAGATTTCAGCTTGATCACAGCGGTTCTGTCATTTGTGTTTTGCACCACCGGTTTACTCCACTTGAGAATTATTTTAACGTTGAATTTAATGTATCAATTCTTTATATTTTCTAATACAAGCAAGCTCTTAGAGAATGATTTTAGTAAAGCATCAATAAAGAGTAAAAATTAAACATGAAAAATGCATTAAAAGCTACTTTGAAATAACTTCATATTATTTCAATTTAATTGAATTTAATATTACTTCAAAGGACCATCTATTACCATTTATGGTGCTTCCTTATCAATTTAATTTAAGGATAAGGACTTTAGTTTGGTAGGTGAGAAATTTTACATAGATATGTTGGTGTCACTTTCCTTTTAAATTTTAACATTGTCAAAGTTATATAAGGACTGGTTTGGAGGCTGGACAATAAATGTTACAGAGTGTCTAATTCTTACAGGTTATTGAAGAGCTTCAGTACTAGGGTATAAACTTAACAGGCAAGTGATGGCATAGACCCAGCAGTTTTTATTAGAAACAAAAATGGAAAAGGTTTGGGGAAAATGTTGTCCAAACTGAGGTTCTTTTGGAGATGTAATTAACAAAATTCTTTTTTTTCTAACAACAGTTCTATAATAAGTAAGTTACAGTGAATTTATTTTCCTGTGAAATGGCTATTGAAAAGTCCTTTAAATACTTCAGTAATACAATACCTTTGATATCGATACTTCTGGTTAAATATGCAAGTCTTTTATTAATGAGGAAACAGCTCTTGCTTAATCTCGGATCTACAACAGTAGATACCTATAATGGTAGTAGAGTAATTTTGTATCTGTAACAGTAGAACTTAAATATGCAACTATTCTAACACTTCTTTTTATGCTAAACATGTAAAATATGGGAAACAAATCTGAAAAGTATTTATTACTGTACTTGTTAATACAGGCTTTTATTTAAATATTTAACTAGATTCTGGACAAAATACAGAAAGAGGTTATAGTAATTAAACTACTGTCACAGTGTAATTAAAAACCAGATTAACACTTGAGCTCTGCAGTGTCCTCAGTAATGTTTGTAAATGGAAAAAAAAATCCCTCAATGAAACAAAGTACAAAACACTGATTATATAGTTCATTATGGTGAAATGTTGATGCTTGAAGGACCTCTTCTTCATGAATGTGAGTATGGCAAATTGCAGAAAAAATATTGAAAGCTCTTATACATGGCATGAGGTTAGTTGGCATACTATGAAGAAACATTGCTCCTAATAGAAATGTAGGGTTTTAAACATTAACTGACTTTTAATGTTAGTAAAACATTAGATTATTTTGGTTTTGGAAAATTTCACCCTGGATGAATTAAATTCTTTAACATTTTAGAACAGTTTTGGGTTTGTTGTTTTTTTTTTTAAATCTTAAATCTGGTAGCATGATAAAAATTATATCAGCTTTGTTGCTGGGGATTTTTATCTCTCAAATGCATTTGAAAACTAAATATTCCTTATTTTTGTGAGCAAAACCTCCAAGCCTTGGTACTTAAAGGATTATTTCAAATGGCAAAAGAATATCCACATTGTAAAATCCTATTCCTTCCAAATGTTATTTGAAATTTAACTCTCATGTATGATAGATAGTGTACAAATGTAAATGGATAAGCTGGAGTTATATTCTGTCAGGGAAATTGTGTTTTAAACAGTTAAAGTGGTGTCTTGGCCAAACCATAAGAGTGTCCAGTGATATAAATCTATTAGGATGCAGCGTTATTTCTCATTTCATAGAAAAGTGATTTGTGTAAGTTTTTTTTCTTTAAAACATCAATTTTAAAGATAGACAGTGATCAGTCAGTTGCATATAATTTAGTCACATAATTTTCCTGCTTTTTAATAAAAACTGAGACTAGCTGTTGAGTCATGGTTAGAGTCAGATTATAATAATACATATGGCATTATGTATTATAGCTCTACCATATGAAAGGTGCCTTTTTCTCCAAATAGTTTTGTAAATTCTCACACTGTTTATAAGCATTTGTCTGTGTCACACTTCACCTAAATCCCACATACCCATCCAATATTTTCCTTGCTCAAGTGTTTTGCTCTGTTCTCCGAGATCTTCTGGTATTGCTCTTTCTATCTGTTAGTATTGTCTGGTTGCTAATTGCCTGTCACGGAGATCTCGGATCCCTGGAGCCTCTTAGGTGAGGTCAGAGTAGGTAATTCAATCACACGCTAGCTGCTGGGTTTCCCAGGCAGGGATCTCAGCTCACTGACGTTGGAGCAAGAACCCTTCTGACAACGTCACCGAGCCCAAGTCCAGCGCTTTGTGTCTAATGCATAAGAGATTCAGCATTTAACCCAAACACTTTCACCCAAATAAAAGTTAGATATCTGTCTAACTTAGCAAAAACTTGGAAGTTCAGAGTTTAACGGTGTTTACTTGTTCGTGCCTTGGCTTGCAGCTCTTATGATGTGCCATACATATTGTATGGCAATTTCACACAGATCGGTTATTGTGGTTTCATTCATCCTTTAGCCTCTCTTAAACATAGAGGCTCACTTTTTCTGCGTGAGAACCCTTATTTTCTTCAGAGGCAATTGAATCACTTGATAGTTTTAGATAAAGTCTGAGCTTAGTGCTGTATTCCTTAAAAAGGCAGGAGTAAAAGGAGGTATAAAAAGTGACTTTGTCCATTTTAAAATTGTCCATTTTAAAATTCCAACTTAAATCTGAGTTTGTGTTGTCTGACCTTTTTCCACCATTACGTTCCAGCATTACATGTATAACATCCTTTTTGTAATATTGAGGAGAAAAAGATCTTCTAGAAAGGGTATGAACACTGACAAATAGAGGTGGCATTTAAATCTGAATAAATGCTTCTGCTGGCTGAGACCATTTTTTAAATTTACCTGTAAGCCTGGAGCAGCTGATCTGTGTCTCAGGTAGCTGTGCTCCATCTTGGCAGTGATCCGTGTGTGTTTGAGTGCTCCATTCAGAAGGCAGCGATGAAGAAACGAGAGCAGTGTCGCATGTTCCTCAAGGAAATGTATGTGCCAGCTGTTCTGAAATACCGATTCTTTTTTCCTTTTTTTTAAAGTGGAATTTTTAATTTCCCTGCATATGATTAGTTTTATTCAGATAAGATGTTCTTCTCAACAAATGTTAGGCATGTCTATTCTGCGCATTGAAGAGCTGCACGCACAGCTTACCTGCTTCGAGTATACGATCTGGCTGCTAGCCCACATCACGGGCTTTTTAGTTTGTCTTCGCGGGCATAAAAGTATGTGTTGAACACCTGTCTTTGCTTTTGTGGAAGGCTTTACCTGACATTTTCTCAAAACTTTAAACTAACACATTGTCTTGGAAGGAAAATGTTGTTTAGACTTCAAACTCTCAAATCTCTGGTCTCTGCTAAACCACTCACCAGGGTGCTGTACAGATGCAAGGAAATAGAATTTCCATCTTTACACATTGAAAAATAAATGGGGAGGTGAAGGGTCTTAAACACAGCCATGCCTAATTTTAAGACAACTAATAGTTCTATTCCTTTTGAGAAGAAATTCTCATGCTTAGAGTTAAACACAGATGTGAATGTTTTAGTGTGATAGATATCAGGAGACATGAGCTCTGTCTGTTACAAAGAAGCATTAAGCATGTGGATGTCTCCCACAGACTGCAGCTTTAGTTTATGGGGCATGCAGAATCAGGGTGTATCTTTAATGAATATTTTCCCTATTTACTGACTATCCTGCTAAGTGCATGTCTTCTGAGCATCTAGAGGGTTCCCTTGCTGTGGTCCTATGGATGAATCACACGGACTAAACTTGGTTGTTAGCACTAGCATGACTGGACCTATAGAAATATGGTTAAGATTGTCATTACGCTTTTTCAACAAAAATCAATCTATGAGAGTAGCTTTTTAAAAAAAAAATACACTGCATATAAAGCCCTTTAATCAGAAGGCTTTGTGACTCACACGCTGGGTTTATTTGCTTATTTTAGTGTATTTGGCAGAAGAATCAATATTATAGTATAACTCAAATAAAAATAGGCAATATATAGTACTTCCCGTAGAAGAAGAGAGAGAGGTGTTCTCACATTGTGCCTGCTTTCTCTTCGTCATGCCAGTATGTGCCAACTTCATGCTTAATAAAGCCAACTGAAGTGTAAAGTACTTAGTCATGCAACTAGCGTTATATTTAACTCATTTTAAGTTTATTCTTCCTGAAATCCACCATCCTTTCTGTTTGAGCAACAAATTTTTAACAACCCACACAATTAAACAGGGATCTCGGAAAAAGCCACTCAGCAGCCACTGGTCCTCCCAGCAGTCAAAAATATATAGTTTTTAGCATATTTGCTAGGTGGTGGGAGAAGCAGAGAGAACATAAAGAAATATGTATGTATAGACTTATATACCTATAGTATATATACCCATAGTATATATACTATGCAGGAACTCCATTTTGGATGATTGTACATCCCGGTATCTATCAGCATAAGATACATCGCTGAACTTTTGCCAAATTCAGCATGTTCTCCAACGTTACGAGAGCTACGAGAAACCTTAGCTGGGCTTTATGCTTGCTAAGCTTTTTAGTAGACCTTATAGTGTGTATGGTTTTTCATGCACTTTAAATCATAAAAAACCTGATGTTCATCAAGACCAGACTATATTACAAAGGGTAAGTTTCCCACAGTCTTCAAATATATACACATTCAAGATGTTCAACGTTAGTAGATCAAACTTAATCTTTGAAGGGGTGCATAAAGATTATATTTGCCATTGCTTCATTTAAACCTTTGTATTGCCTTCTGCTCTTTATCCCAAAGAAACTTTGGTTTGGTTTTTTGTTTTGTACTTACACTGTAGTGCTCTGTCTGTGCTTTATTGTTGTATAATAAGAAAGTTGTGACAAATGTCTATTTAGTCCAAAAATTAGGCACAGCAAATAATTGGAAAGAAGTTGGTAAAACTGTACAAATATATTATACACGGGTGTAATGTATTTGCTATCTCTGCGTATATCTTTATTATTTTGTAATAGCAACCAGAAACTGCAATGTAATCTTGGTATCTTTGTTCATGATACTTTACACACACAGGACAAATGGTCCCTCCCTCACCAAATCTAAAGTATATGCTGTGCAAAGGGCAGTTTAATATAGAGTCGGGAGCCTGCATCTATTTTTTATTATGAAATGCAGATATTGTACTTACACGTGGGTAGGTACATAATTTTATTTCTCTAAGTGTAAAATTTAAAGGATCAGATGTCAGAAAATGTAATCACTGAATTTTAAATTACAACTTATAACTTTAATTGCTAAGCAAAAGAGACAGATGTAGCTGTACTGCTGTATCCACATATATTGTAAAATATATTTAAATCATGCGTATGCAGGGAGACAAATGAGAGAACTCCACCATCCAAATATTAAATTACACATTTTGAAGCAAAATAGTGTTTTAAGTGTACGTGTGTATAATGTTTTCTGTCTCTGGATTGCTCTCCCTGATGCAGTTAGACAGAATCTGTATTTAGTCAGAAATCTTTCAATAGAACGGGCTACCAGATGGGACCAGTAACAATGCAGAGAGGCATTGAACCACCACAGACATTTGGTGCTTAGAATAATAAAAAGACTATAAAATTAGATTAGTTGAGTCTAATTTGGAATTGGTATATTCCCTGTGCACTCTCACAGCTCTTGGGCAGATAAAGCCTGGAGATTTAGTACTGTCAGGACAGAGGACTCCAACTTCCAGTAAAAGAAAAAAAGGCATTCTGGGAGGTCACGGAGGGCAGCACAGTGACCTCCAATGATTTACAGGCCTTTAGCTTAATGAAATTGTTTCAGTGACATGACGGTAAAAGCTCATAATGGATTGGATGCCCTAATGTAATGAAATTACTCCCTTACGCCTTTAAAAAAAAAAAAAAAAAAAAAAAAAAGGCACAATTAATATTTACTGAGACCTGACAGGCTTCAGTGTGCGGTAGCGTGCAGCGCTGTCAGACAGCAGCGAGCAGAGCCAGAGCAGCGTGGCAGCTGAGCAGCCCTGCGCCGGGTGGCGAGCAGGCGCTGCGAGGGGGTGGAGGGACACCTCGGTGACGGGGAAGCCCCCAACCTGGCGCTCCGAGGCAGCTCTGCCCGTACCGGCCAGCCTTCATCCTCTCCCTTCCTTTCTGCAGGCAACTGGACAACAACCAGATCAGCTGCATCGAAGATGGAGCCTTCCGAGCCCTGCGCGACCTGGAGATCCTGTGAGTTGACTTGGTGCTGTGCTGGGGCGGCGGGGGGGGTGGCTCTCCCCGTGCTGCAGTGCTGGGCGAATCTGGGGGCTTGGTATCCTTCCTTCCCACCTCAGACTGGCGGTATAGGTAGCAAAGTGAAATCTCACACTTCCCCCAGGCTGGGGTTACTGCTAATTAAACCACAGTAGGCGACTTCTCTGCTACTGCTCGTGAGGAGCAGGGA
>NW_008824283.1:6948368-6989109 GCF_000699105.1 Pygoscelis adeliae | reverse complement strand
TGCATCCGATGTGTGCTCTGCAGCCAGAAACCTGGCCAGGTCTGTGTAATGTCGAGTACCGGATGGGTAACAGGTTCATGGGGAACAATATTATGAGATATCTGACAATTGCCCTAGACAAAAAGCTGTTTAAAAGGTGTTCGGTATGTAAGAGGGAGGAGAGACGGGCGTTTGGCAGGCTTGTTCAGTGCAGTCATTGGCTTTTGGGGAGGATCCTTCTCTGAGGGCTGAAATAACACCACGTTGTGCTCTTCATGTACCACAAACTTTACACATCGGCTGTTAAAGCTGCAGCACAGACCAAAAAAAATTTAAAAAGGATTTGACAGTGAAAGCTGACTCTAACAGAAAAAGCACATTAGATTTAGAGCACCGTCATTGTAATGTAAAATCCAATATTACTCAGAAATCAGTATTTGAGCAGATAATTTGCTTATTACTAACAGTTACTTGTTCACTTAGAGACCTTTTCTGGAATAGGTTTTGACTATATGAACTGATATAAAGCTTTCCCTGTTACCTGAAACTTAATGCTGCAAAGCTGAAAGTGTTAATAATACCTGTGGAAGCACACAGTCCTAAGCCAAAATGGAGAAGGAGCGGAGGGGGACCCCTCCAAAATTCAAACCCTCAGCATCTGAACTGGAGTTAATACCGGTCCAGCACTGAAACGATATACACTTAAATACAGCAGGGAAGGCCTGCTCAGGCTGCTGAAAAGCTTGCCCTTAAATTACATGGTATGAAACAGCAAATGGTAGATGGTTGAAGTAAGCACCTGCCTCACACAGTCCTGGCACCTGGAGATTCAGCAGACTCAAGGCATTGCCTTTGCTTCTGAGAACAGGCTTTACAGGCAGCGCTGTGCCACGCACCACAGTGTTTTTGAATACGCATGTGATAATATTGGGAATTCTTCCCCAAGGGCTCTACCCACCTCGGACTGATGCTCAAAGGAGTTTTGCTATCAGTTTCAACAAAAGCAAGTTCAGCTTTCTGAGGGACCTGGGAGTGGTGGCTGTGCGTGTTTGTCTGTCACAGGCACCTGAGACATGGCCCCTCTCTCTCCCAGGCTGGGATATTGATATTGATCAGATAGTGTGTGTTGCTCATATTGAGCTAACAGTAGGTATCTGCAGAGTTTCTTATCTGGGAACTTATGTTATCAAGAGTATTGTTGGAATTCTATATTAACAGCGCTCTTCAGGAAAAGTAATGTGTTACCACTATAAAGTTTTACTTGTCTGTCAGATTGAAAAGTCTACTGTGTGGTGAAAGAAAGGAAGAAAAGAAAAAGAATCATGAACTCCTATAAAATGGGCGACTTTTTTTTTTTGATGGACTGATTTTCCATATCCACAGAGAGCGAATCAGTCCTCCACTGACAGTAGACTGTGCTATAACTTTCACTAAAATAGGCTGGACAATAAATGGAACCTTTTTTGTAATATACCGAGTTCTGCAGGCTCTGAAAAAGTTGCCAGGAATGCGTTCCTTCTCCCCAGGATGTAGTAAATGTTGAATTAGTTTATTTACCTCTCTGCTTTTAATTGGTTAATTCTGTGCCAGTTATTTGTGGGTGGGAGAAGAGGAGGATGTATAAAATATATCATAATCAGTTCTTTAATGCATTTTTAATTTTCAGCACAGACATACTGCTACAGGAAAAATCCATCTTAATTCTAAAAGATGAGAAAATAGATTGATAGTATCTATTTCTAAAGGTATTTTTCTTGCAGTCACAAAACGTGAGTTTCATACTTCCAACCTAATCTGATTTTTTTTCCAAGTTTTTCTTCAAAGAAAGTTTGAGCATTTAAATCTTGCTATCAAAATAAATTTGCTTAATGCCCCAGAGAATATCATATCTTGAGTTGTAAAAGTCATAATTGTTAAAAAATTAAAGCGATTTGAACCATCAAAGAATACTAACAAGAGAAACCAAATTTCATCATTTCAGACCCACTATATATTTTATGCAGATATGTTTTAACCTGTAATGCAATATGTAGAAAATATTTAATGATTCTTTCTAAAGTTAATCTATTCATCTGTTTGAACAGTTTGCAAGGGTACCAAATAATGTATTTCTTCTTTATCTTACTGAAATCTTGTGACCTTTCTGATATCAAACGTTTACATTTCTGCATCTTTTCTCTGCACACCCGTCTACAGAATTCTAAATTCTGTAGATAACGTGGGGCAGAGGCAAAGTGCTTAGCATTACTCAAAAAAATAAATTAAGAACACTTTCTTTAAAGGCACTTTGGTTTCTGGATTGCACTTTTCATTCTCCTTGCATTCCTCAAAAAACATGAGCGCAAGAAGCTTGGTGATTTGGTAGATGCAGGAGCAGAAGGAATTTGTGCAGTTATCCTTCAAAATGAAGAGCACTCCATAGTCCATGTTACTTATTTCTGCTTATCAAGCAAGCTGTTTTCATTTACTACTTTTATTTTCTTTTTCCTCTGTTATGAATAAGTTCTTGGACCAACAAATAGCACAGAGGCAGAGATAAAAACAAGACTGAAATTTGTGACTCATTTTGGTACTTGAAATGGTGCAGTGAGTTGCTAACTCCAGCTGAAGCTTGGATCAGACCAAGGCACTGATTGCGGCTCCCAGTATAAACACTGTCTTTTGATCACTTTTTTGTTTATGAGCTTCCGTGTTTTGGATGTCCCAAAAGGTGTCCCTGATCCTCTGATCTGACCTATGTAGACAGACCATAATGCAGGTGCCAAGTGCTACTGGTGACTCTGAGTTTTGGGTTAAAAAGCTGCAAAAATGTTGAGTATAAAGTGCTTTGGTGCCTTCTGTTGATTGTCTTTGCCCCTGCAGCAAGGTGAAGATAATGTCTGAGAAATGGCATGCAGAAATGACATGCTTACTTAAACATCCTTTCTTGGTACTTTTGTATTGGGGCTGGTTTTGTTCATTTTTGCATCAGACTTTCTGTACGGCTTCCCATAAAGGTTTTGGTTTTAATCTGTTGATAAAATAGGGATTTTTCTTGTTGACATACTTCCTTTCCCCCTTTTTGTAAGACGATAAAGCATATTTCAGTGGGTTTGTTCTTGCATTCCAACACACAGAAAGGTGTGTGCAACCACTGAAACAGCAATAAAATGTAAAAGGGGCATGTATTTGTAAAGTGGTGGCAAAAGTTATTAACTAACTTATGACCTGTTGGAACAGAAGTGCGCAGAAAAGTTGAAAAAAATTGGTGTGAAACTTCCACTAACTAAAGTGTCATTTTTAGTAGGAGATTTTCTGCTCTGCTTAAGTTTTAGTTATGTCCTGTGGCAATACCTGGCAATAACAGTATTATTGAGAAATATTTATTAGTGTAGCTGTAAGCACATTTAAAGATTATTAAAAAAAACCTCACAAAACAAAACAAAAACCCCAAAGAATTCTTCAAAATAGTTGTCCAGTATTCCTTATGGTGTGTGGCAATACGATGTTTGTGTCCTTTGTAGATTAGAAATTAGTCCATAGCTTTATTTCTACATGTTCAAAATTATGAAGCAGAGATAAAACTCTTTCAGAGCTCAGAATTTCACCTTCAATCTCTTAGGATACACGAATAAAAGGAATTCATTTCTAGGTGGTTCAACAAGCTCAGTCAAACTGCATAAACTAGTAATATTGAGTGAATGATCATGCTATTGTCATTAGACTGGAAGTGCTGAACAATACTTGTGTTTTCAGGATCTGTATCTCAGTAAGATACAGAACTCAATTTAGCAAAACCGCCTTTTAATTAATTTGTTATTGTTTTGCCTCACTGGGGTAGCTTGAAAACTGTGTGGTGACATGGCAGTTGTGCCATGTGGACAGGACAGAAAGACTTATGAGTCATTGTTGGCAACTTAGGTGGAGTGTTTTCCTTGGTTTATATCGTAAAAGCTGTTTTTCCTCCTACTTTATAATGATAGCCAGAGGGACTGGAGATCGAACATATTTTGTTCGTTGCAGATTTTCTGTTAAAAAAATTCCCAAACCCAAAAGATTTTAGCACACCAAGAGCTAATCCTAGGAGGACGGTGGATAGTATTCTATGAAAGAGGGCAAATGAGTTCTTGCTGTACAGAGCTAATACGGAATGATTTGGGGGTTTGTTTGTTGTTAGTCATGTTAATTGTTGTAGGTCTTTCATATAATATCTCTGAGCCTGAAAATCCTCTTTCCTGAGTTTCATCTGCTTTTTGAAATGAATGAGCACTGACTCTGTCATTGAGTCTGTAGCAACAAACTATGCACGCAGGAATCCGCCATTCAAGTCTGGGCGCTCTAGTGTGAAAAGTCATGATAATTAACTCACAAGTAATACTGAAGAAGTGCAAGTGCAGTCACCCAAATATCCACAGCAGTTTTAAGTTGTAACTTCAATTGCAAATGAGCCCTAAATATTTGATTAAAAAAAAAAAAAAAGTTACGTTTTCAGATTGTAAAATGTAAACATAAATGAAAACACACCACCCTTCCATCCCCAAAATTTTAAAATGAAAATAATAGGAGTCTTAGAAATTAAAATTGTTCTATCAGTGTTTGTATATATAACCTTTTCTCTCCAAACATTCCTGCCTCGCTCTTCTTCCTGCTCCATGACAAACGTCCAGAAAAGCACACAGCTACAAGCGCCGCGCGCTGCTTTCTTTCGAACTCCTGATTCAGCGCCGAGTCGTGTTCTGCGGGACAGAGCGCGATCTGTCAGACCAGTTGCAGTCTGCATCCCCCAGTTCTTCTGTATATTGTCTGATGCATCCAGTCATTGTGGAATAGGGTTATTCATTCTTTCCTTTTTTTCGATCCAATACATTCCTCTTACAAAGGATTGTGTTTCATAAAAAATTTAGTAATCTGTGCAATTTCTGCTAGAGATGTCATGGATGAGGGTACTTATAATACACACTACCTCTTGTCCTAGCAAACTTCTGAACTTTTCTGAATTATTATTTTGTGCTACAGCCAGGATTTAATTGTTCCTGTGGTTGTCTTCTGTATTCTCAACGCTCAGTTATACAGTCAGTTTTACTTATTTGCAAAATGCTATTCTGGGCATGTCTTAACTAGAGAGAAGATTTTTATTTGCTTTCCCAACCTGGAGAGTCAGGGAGCGAACGTCATGACATAATTCTAAATATATGAGATGTCATTGCTTAATGAAAGCCTGAAAATGCCAGACGAATGTGATTTCCTCCTTTATTTTGCTGGAAATTATGATCAGTTGAGGCAATCAGGATCAAATTTGAACTCTGTAAATTGTGTTCGTATAACTGATACCAAAATACCTAAATACAGTAATGAAAATGAGATTTCTATTTAAAATGTTTTGCATAGCTGTTCTACTTACTCATACTTGAGTACAGTAAAATTAAAATTATTAGGGTTTGTGGGTTTTGTTTTGTTTTGTTTTTACCCAAGGGTATATATTAGCTCAAATGTTGGTGAATTAATAAAATGAACTTAAAATCTTCAGTTATTTCATCAGCCGGCATGTACTTAATATGTGTCATAAAAACAAAACTGAAGGAAGTAACTGTTGGCAGTATATGAGTAATTGAAGTATCTACCAGTTAGGTGAAAAACAAGGAGTTTGGCTTTTCTAAGACTATCTCCGGTTTTCTGTGTCGAGCGTGTATCACAGGCAATCAGGTTATGCCAGAGGAAGAACAAAAGTCATTTTGGCAATTGAGAAACGGTGCACCCAGAGTACAGAGGTATCAGTGGACAAATGATAATTTCCATTTGTCTTTACTCCATTACTTATTAGACTGTCCTGTAGTTTATACCCTTCCCATTCTTCCTGCCTCCTTTATCGCTGTAGGTCTTTAAGGGAAGGAGAAATGCTCCCGAAGAACCTGGTTGCTGTTATTAGAAGGTTTCTTGTAATATAAGTCAGTTGGAGATAAGATTAACTACAGAAATGCCTTTTTCTGGAGAACTTTCGGAAAGCTGCTGCACCCCCAATGGACCCTAGTGAAATGAGATGCATAATTAGCATAAAGAATTGATGAAGGAAAGATGGCGTGCTTACATGGTTGCTTGATAAGAAATGTTTTTATTTGCTGATACATGTTGGTGGGCGATCTGGTGTCATTGCTCGAGATATGGAAATGAAATCTGAGATAACCTCTGTTCTATAACATATTACAAAATGTGAGGTTGGAAGTATAGCATAGTGAAAGGAACACTATCCAGATGGCACTGTGGTGACAGGCTTTATATCAAAGACCAGCTGAGATAAAATAAGAGCAGGCAAGAGAGGGCCTCTGAAAATCACCGATGCCTGTTACAGATGTAATGTAACTCTCTCTTTATGGGGAGAATATATTTGCATAAATTCATTGATCAGTGATTTTGCTAATCCTGCAGTATTCCAGGCATGTCCCAGCAAATTGATGAACATTTCTATCAATCCTCAGTGCAGATGCCTAATTATATTACATATTTAGAAAAGATGGATTTTTCCCCTCCAGGAGCATATGTAGTGGTTGAATGCTGTGCTCATTCTCCTTTCCTGCTCCCATTAGGTTGGAGGCTTTTTTTCCCTTTAAGAATAGCCTGGAGCCGTGCAGGCTGCAGAACTTACCAAGATAAGAGCAGTGCCAGGTTAGAATTATTAGTTTCATGAATCACTGACCAATATGCTTTTTGAGGAAGCCCGGTTTTATGGCTTGTGTAGTGTAAGCCCTTTATTGGTGCTGCAGTCACTGCTCCACGAGACTCCAAAGTCAAAACCCTAGGAGACGCAGCGATTTCTGGCAAACCTTCTCACCTGTGATATTAATTGTATCATTTGCATGCTCTGCTCATCTTGTGACCTGCCCTCCCTCCCCTTTGACTAATATAGTTTCTTCGTCAGTAATATAAAAGATGTAGAACAAGCATTTTGACTGTTGAAAGTCAAATGAATGTGAACGACTTAATCCAGAGGACACTCAACTGTATATTTAATGCAGACATGCGGCTCAACACCTTAACCAAAAGCTGAGCTGAAGACTATGGTGGGAATAAAACTCCTCGCAGATACAGTTGAGGTGAAGACAGAGTTCTGAGGGAAAGTAACCAATTCAAGGTAGATGAGTAGTCATTTTATGCCATAATTTGCAATTCATTTTTTCTATGACTCCCCAAAGCAGCTGGATGACAGTACTGCAGTAGCTGGATGTAATCCTATCGGCATTAATAAGGCCTCTTTGGCTGGGGGAGGAGGCTGCATGCCTGTGTGGCACAGGTTTCCGTGATATCAATATCAAATATACCAGGATGTCCTCAGCCCTTCTGTGATGCCATTTGGGGTCCAAAACTGGTGGTAAATGCAGGAACTCCTGCTTGCTCTGGGGTCAATCACCACAACAGCAAAAAAATGATGATTTCAAAAAATGTTTCAAAACACATAATGGTTACCTTCTTTTTTTCTGTGTGCAATTAAAGGTATTGTTTATGTGACCTATAGCGGTATAAATGGTTTGTCTTTTTCAGAGGTTGCATTTATCCCTCTGCAGTGCTGGTAGAACAACATAGAAAAAGGCTCTGTTCTGTAGCCAGTCTTTATACAAGAGAGGACTCAAAAGCCTGTTTTCTCTGGAAAGCGAGGGTAAAATTATGATGGGACCTCTGTATACCAGAATTGTTGGTCTACCACGTCAAGCATTGTGTCAGATATTTAATCTTAAACTGTACCTGCTGGGATCAGGGTACTATGCATTACTTATTATTAGCATTATCCAATATTTTTAGCTGGGACAATAATGTTGTATCTATAGTAAATTAGAAATCAAAATAGTAATACGTAGATAGTTAGCTTGCAAGTGAAGTAGATAATTACATCTGCTCCTGAAAAAAATGCATAGGTAGATGCTTTTTCTGATCTTAAAATCAAATAGTATCTTTTTTTCCTGCTGTTCACAAGGTTATGCATATAATGTAAGTATATATGTGTGTAAGTATATATGATGAAAAGACCGTGTATGTTATGGTTGTCAGGAAAAATAATTTTAAAAACTTTAAAAAGAAAGGCATATGATTAGTGTAAATTAGACTTTCTTTACGTAGCGTATCCAGTTCTATGTTTAAGAAAAAAGAAATATAAGAGCTGCATTAAGGATGGAAGTGTGAAACAATTCTGAAGTAATTTGAAGCCAAATAATCACAATTTCTATGTTAATTTAGTTATAAATGAAACAATTTCATGTTAACTGGTTTGATACTTTTGAAATGGAATTACATTTCTTAAGTTTCTGGTTTGGGGTGAGTAATCCTAATTGTTTTAGTATGTACGAGTGATGGATGGCCACGCTTAGAACATCTGCAGATCCTTAGAAACAGATTTTAAAACGCTGTAAGGTCATCCAGAAACCTTTGTTGTGATACACCATGTTGCTCTTGAGTATTTTAGAGATACCTCAGAAACTAGTTTGGTCAGTTGAAAGAGCATCAAATGAGGTGGCTACATAAAAGCCATTGAAGGAAACAATGGGCAGTAGTGCCATTAATTTTTAAAAATTGCACGCATCCCTCTTGTCTTCATGGTGCTAGGTGGCATGAAATATCTGTGATTTGCAAGTGCCAGACTGTGGCTGAGATTGGGATTTATTTAAGGGTAAAATAGAAGAGAACATTGTGGAAGACAGGTTGATGGCTGTGATAAAGGGATGTAGGAGCATATACTGAACAAGATCTTCGTTTACCAGATTGGTAATTTAGATTTGCTTTTGCATCTTTTGCCATTAGTATCTTACATTGTGTCTGTCACCAAAAGTGCTTTTTGGGAAGAAGGGAGGGTGGGAAAGCAGATCTTGTTCATGGCGTTCAGCTTTGGACTTGGCTACTGTGATCGATAAATTGCCGCAATGCAGCATCTCTGCGACGACGCTTGAAGGCCGCTGAGAAGCCCCTGTTGGTGCAAAAGGAGGTTGCCGGCTGGGCGGGCTCTGGGGAGGGGGTTAGTCCACTCCGCGAGCACCCGAGCTTCTTACTGGCTCCTTGGGCAATTTCAGTGATGTCTTAAAAGGGTTGGGTCCATTTTATCTGCGAGACACCCCGTCTTCCCGTCCACGGCTAGGGCGTTAGAAATCAGGCGAGGCACTTCAGCTAATACTTAGGCTGAAACAGTTAGGACAGACCATCCACAATGGCAGTTATATTTTATTTTGTATGTATGCAGATATTACAGAGAAACAGCCATGTATGGAGAACAATTGACTCCTTTTATTTAGGTACTTCTTGCGCTTGTAGAATATGCCTGAACAGATCCATGAGTGCTTCGAATTTTTTTCTGTGTATATTTTATTTTGCATTTTTTCACTCTGGGGACTGAACGCAAATGAAACACTGTGAGTATTTGCTATTCAAATTGTTATGGTTTCTTAGCTGTATTGCATACGCATGCATGAATATAAGCAGGTATTGCTGCTTCTCATGGGCAGGTGGTGTTTGGGAGAAATTTAAAAATTGGAAAGATAGGTGTTTTTAAACATACTGACCTTTTTCTTGTGTGATGCACACAAGCGCTGTCTAGTGTATTATTAAAAGAAAAACTCGATGTTTAAGTCCTGATGGAAAGCAGATCCCTTTCCAGCTTCACCAAGAAACATGTAATTGCCCTTGTCTAGGAACTACGTGTTGTCTTTGTTCTTTCAAAACATTTCTGTCCTCTAGAAATGTAACTTTTCCTTAACAACTGTTCATACATGCAAGTCTAAATTCACAGAATGTGTATATCACACATTCCCCGTTTCATTTATGTGGATTTATATTAGCCTATATATTAGCCTTAATTTCCAGCATGTATGAATGGCACGTAGGGGCATCACATACTGTTAGAATATAAAATTATTCCACAAATAGGGTCTGCATCTCTTGCATTTTGGGGAGGCACTTTTGGCAGTAAAGATGAAGTTCCTTCTTTAAAAGATTTGCTTCTTTTCCTTCCTCTGCTGTCAAAAGTTCAGAATTGCCTTTGCAGTTCCGTGCCGCACCATGCCCATTGTCATGTTGCCAGAGCTATGAAAGATCTCTTCCCGCTGCCCTCTCCCAGTGGGAATGCCAATGGCCTTGGGAGCCGAGGGGCAGCTGAGACACCAGGCTCCTGAAATCAGGGGGGCTGCTCTGGCAAGAGGAATGAGGGGCATTATTTTGCCTGCAGGACCTGGTAGGTCTGCCATCGGAGGGAAAAGGAAACCAGGGGTTCTGGCAGCCCACTCTCCATGGATGCCAATCGCCTGCATCCTGAAAGCCTTTTGTAAAACCTTTTGCACTGACACCCAGACACTCAGGCTAAACTGCTGCCAGTGCCATTTCTGTTCATTGTTATATTTATACTTCTCAAGCAGCTGTCTGCTGCGTACATGGGGTTTGCCAGCTCTTCCCTCCTTTGGTCCTAGCGGTCAACATGGGACTTGCAGGAATCCGCAGTCCCGCAGGCAGTGCCGCATTGCGGCAGTTGATGAAGTGGCAGGAGGCTGGCACAATGACCGTCCCAAAGAGATTGAATATTGTCACATAGCCCCTTACAATGGATGCAGAAGTCCATTTTTTGTCACTTTCTCTAGCTCTGAAAAGAACTAATTTCTATCTGCCACTTGGAATGGCTTTTCTGTTCCTGGGTATGTTACACCAACAAGTATGAAAAGGATATGTTCATTATGGTAGGGAAGTCTATCAAAATAGAGGCTATTACCGTAAGGTTATAGCATTAAGGTTGCAGTGTACTCAGGATGGGACAAATTAAAACATGGTTTTGAAGAATGGTACTGTTCCTTTCTGATCCCAGTTTAATCAGTTTCTTCAGAGTTTCTTTTGGTGGAGTCCTGTAAGAAAACCGTAGCGCTCAGGTGACTGAATGCTGAAACCTTTTACCTTGGAAATCTCCATCATTAAATGCCTTCAGCCTGAACAAATGGCAAAAGTCGCTTGCTCCTTTCAAATTACAGAGTTGGACTGTGTTAGTTTGAACTGAATTATAAGACTGCTTTAGCTTCAGGAAGGACTAAACAGAAACAACCGTTCAGGCAGGAAACCGTTTTCTCTTGCTGAAGTACTGATGCGTCAAACTTAAGGTTTGTATGATCTGACTCTGTCTTGTTGATTCTTTTTCATCCTTTCCATAAATACACTCTGGTAGGCTTTCAGACCTCTGTATGCATCGGGAACCCAATCCAGTTTCCACTGGTTTTGGCAGGAGTAGCACAGAATCCATAAACTACAGTACCTGACATGCATGCAGTTGGGTAACACCAACGAGTCATATTTAGTAAGAGATCTCTCTGTATAACCTAAAAAAAAAAAAAAAAGAAAAAAGAAAAAAGGCATATCTATTTAACAATTAATGTATATTAAAGTTACATAATTCTATTATTAATTTAATTATATTAATTCGTTGAACAAGAGATTTTCAAATGAATCTACAAAACAAAATTTAGGTGAGTTGAAATTGAATACAATTATATTTTTGATCGCTGTGGCTCCTGTGAAAATCTGTGCCTAAATAAATAGATTGCAGGGACTGGATTCACTCCCTGTTGCAAACGGCAACAGGATTTGTACTGACTTCAGTGGACAATGGTCTGGGTATTATGATAATTGGACTTGTTCCCAGTGGTTCTAGACAATAATATCAGCCCTGGAAATTGGGTACCATAGAGAAACATCAAAACCACCCTGATGATGTAAAACATTTATTCAGTGTTTGCAGAAATACTTTTCTTTCTCTGAGTCCAAATACTTACAGAAAATTATGGATGTAATTGGGAGGTGGGGCCACAGCAGCCATTCCCAATATAATGTACTGAAAAATCTGTAGCCTTTGGGCAAAGACTTGAGAAAATTTCTTGATTCAAAAAAAAGTAAAGGCAGTGTTTGTTGTGCCATTTTTTAGTTTAGAAAAATAACTCATTGGAGATTCCTTAATGTAAAAATAAAGCAGTGGCAGAATAATTTCAGCCTGCGTTCTTTTGTCTTTGCACCAATGCTTTTATAACTAAAATTTCCATTCAGGCTGGATTGACTTTGTGTTTTCTGCCTAGAATTACAATGTCATGTAAAAGATTGAAAAGCTGATTGAAATTTCTCTAAAAAGCTTTTTCAATGCTCACTGTATTTCGTACAGCTAATACAGGTGATTTGATTGTGTGGGAAAATAGATATGTCTTTCTGTATATAGAAAGAGGAGATTTCCTTGAGGGGAAGGGGTAAGACGTTTCATGTAAGATCATGTGAATAACATTCTTGACTTAACATCTAACAAAGTCCACAACCTAAATGAACTGTGTACCCTCATTCTCTGTATAACCTCTATTGTATTATATTTTATTTTACCTTATCTTGGCTTAGCTCATCTTATTCTATTCTATTCTATTCTATTCTATTCTATTCTATTCTATTCTTCTATTTTCTACTTTATCTTGGTTTAGCATATTTTATTTATTTTCCATGTCGTGTAAGTAGGTAAATTCAGGCGTAATGATGCATATGTGCACATACAACATAAATGCAAGGCTAAAGATAACAGTAGAAAGGTTTCAGCATCAGTCACCAGATATAAGTCACCAGAATCCTTAATTTTGCTCCCACTTGTATACATACAACAATACAATCTTTGATTGTACAGGCTCGCACAATTTTTTTCTGGCCTCTTTTACCCGTTTCCACTGATTCCTAGTCCCAATCTTTTTACCCAGGTAGCTTGCCCAACCATTTTCTTAGCTGCAGGTCCTGTCTTTCCCTCTCCTCTGCTCTTAGCCTCAGCTCCTGACCTCACCAGTCCCAGAGACTCCAGCCAAGGCACAGCCAGACTCCAGGGAGAGTTAATGTAGCGATTACAGGACTTAAGTTAATATGCCCTAAAGTTATTGTTATAGGCAAATGTGATCACCCTGGTTCTTGCTGGGTGACATAACAGGCATTTTAAAAAAAGAATTTGTTATTACAATAACCCAGTTTCCCCAAAGCCTGACGTTTTTGAAAGTAATCTCACTCCTTCAAGGGGGAAAAAAATATCTGCCATAAACATCTGGCCTTTATAATAACCTTAAATAGTTAAAATCTGACAGTTATATGCAAATTAAAAGCAGCCACAGAATGGGAAGAATCAGGCAATTGTAGCAGTAAACACTGCTGGCAGTTTTGTGCATAATTCCGTGCTAAGCTTATTTATTTTATTTTTTCATACATTTCTAAAAAGAACATTTTCTTTCCTCTGTATCCTTGAGACTAGTCATATTTCTGATGTCAGCTTCCCAAGTTAACAATGCTAGAGCCTCTCATGTTGCTGTGATAAGAACATTTGTGAACACATCGGCAAAAGACTAATACTAGAACAGAAACCACAAATTGGCACCTAGTTATTTTTATTTATTTCAGTGGATTTTGTGTGTCACCTGGAGACTATTTAGAAGATTATTTGCCTGGGCTAACATAGTGTTTAAAAATAGCACGTGTATAGTGCCAGCTCATTTTAGAGTTGGGTACAAATATTGAGACAAAAAAACAGCTGTTACTGCTTTTGCTGCTAATTTGAGGTGTCAGATCAGAGCTCTGCTGCGGTATGTCAGTGAATAAGGCCCCTTGTGAGATCATTATGTTTTCTAACAGTTGAGAGTAATGGATTAATCAGTGCAGCATCAGTTGCTTTCATTATATGCCCACACAGTAGTTGTGGGCTTTAACTTAAACAGTCTGTGGGGAGATCAAAGGATTGAGTACAAGAGGCACTTAGGGCTCACCAAAACTCTGAAGAGATCCAGCTGAGTTTTGGACCTTGCCTAACAAGCAAATCTTGGATGCCTTGAAAGTCGAGGGTGAGGACTGTGCTCAGTGCTGAGGGATAGAGTGCCAAAGCCATTTTGCTTTTTCATCAGAGACCATGAGAAGCAGTAAATATTTAATTTAATGCAAATTCCTTCTGACCTGTGTGAAAAATAACTCTTTACAGCTATTGAAAATACAGCTCCTTTTACCCTACAATCTCAAAGTTAATTTCAAACATTAATTATGGCAGTGTATAAAAATCAAGTCTTGGTTTTATTACTAAAAATACATTTAGATTCACTTTTTGGAATTGGTAAAATGCCGCTGCTGTTAGTTACATTAGGTGGTACATAAGGGCTGGAAAGTGTCTGAAGTTGTCATCTATTGTCTCACCCTAGGGCAGGCCCATCGAGTCCCATGCCATTCCTGCCAGGGATTCGTTTAGTCTTTTATTACAGGCTTCCGCTGCTCGTGGCTGCACTCTCTGTAAGAGCTCTTTTCTGTATTTTTCCTGTTCTTATCGTAAGAAACATTTCCCCTATATCTAATCAAAATTCACCTTTCTGAAATTTAAGCCTGTTACTGCTTTGCTTAACCCTTGTTGAACACAAGGAACAGAGGATTTCTTTTCCCTTTGCAATTTTATGTGGTTGGAGAGAGGTTTAAGAGTAAGTCATATGAATCGGCTAACATAGAGGTCTAAGGTTCTGTCACTGTTAGTGTTGCTGCTAATGCAGTCACCCAAATTCATGTTTCATCTGTAGTATCTCAGACAGACCCCAAGATCCTCCTCTTTATGTGCATAAATACTGATGGAGACGTCTGATGTTGCATGGATTCAACAGTTTCAGTCCACATGTGCATTGTGAAAAGATTCCTTCACATATTTTTATTTACCAACGCTCCACTCCCCCCCAAAGCTTTGGGGTCTTGGAGAAGTTGTCTTTCTGTCACTGCCAGGGCCGGACTGTTGTGTTCCCTTCTGAGCTCCACTGGCAACTTGGGGTGAGCTGCTCAATCTTTTTTTGCATCAGTTCACCCACTTCTGAACAGAAATAACATTATCAAGAAAACTATTTACACAAGAGGCTTGGAGATGCCTTCGTTAAGTCTTAATAAATTTTCCAGTCTCATTTACTGGATGTATAGTTGTACTGGGGATAGGAAGCCTGGAAACCATGGCAGTTGCGGGAGAAGCAGTAATCAGAGAGTATGACAGTAATTCACTCTTGGGAATGTTACAAGCCTGCAGATGCACCATTTGTAGCTATCCATTGCATGCACATAGATAATAATCTTGCATTAGGCCCAATTACATGGTATTATGGACACACAACACACGGATTACACACGCAGCCAACGAGCATACTGTGATAAAGCAGTGGTGTAATTGAAGGAGACAGAAGGAAATGTTAGACTTGTTCGTGCTACCAGTGCTGCAGTGCCTGATATGGCTGTTCCCCACCAGCCTTGACCATTTGCTTTTCTGCTCCGTTTCAAAGTCTCACTTTCAAAATACAGGTTTATCACAGGGCGAGGTAACTCAGCACTTTGCTCTTTCCACAGTGTGTTGAGAGAGTTTTGAGCAGGAAAAGGAAATGAACATCATTGTTTAACTTAGAGTGAAGCCCATAGACACATAGAAGTATGCGCTGCCAAATGAGGACTGTTGCTTGCAGGATTCCTGCTATCAAATTATGGATGTTTGAAGCCTGTAAAGAATCTCTAGTGCCCAAATGTAAAAGTCATTCAAAACCAGAAATATAATAAATGAGCTGGTGCGTTTTCAGATCTCTTTCTCCATTTACCTATCAGTAAATGGGTCTGAATATTTCTTTCTAATTGAGAATTTTGCAAATGCTGCAGTGTCTCGTGATCAGCCAAATGTGACACAAAAGCAGCCTGGCGTGTATCAAAAACCTGAATGGCCAGCACAGCAGACCTCTAGTAACTATGGTAGATGCTTATTAAGGCTTGGGGAAAAGTGTTAATCAAAAATGTAATCTACCATATAATTTCTCAATTTGATTAGCTGTTTGTGCTAATCAGCTGCAGAAATGGAATCTGAAAGAAAATCAGTCTCTGCTACTGTCAAAAAACAAAGTCTCTGCTACTGTCAAAAAACAAAAAACAGACATGACGTCTTCAGCATACAACATGTTCTCCCCTTCCCCTTTCATTTTAATCCATTCAGATTGTAAACAAGAAGCATCACTGTGGGTATTGTACTGATGCACAGCTAGTAACCTGTGTACATTATGAAAATGCCTTGTACTTAGAAAAATGGACATTTGCATAGTGGTTTTCCTTTTGCCAATGATAAAATAGGATACCATAACTTTTTTTAAGCTGGGATGTAGAAGGTGGTATTGTCTTCAGTGTTATGTGTTTAACAAAAAACCCAACCCTCCTACGTATTTTCCCACTTGAAATGTGACTGGAAAACATTAAGACAGTTACTACTTTACAATGTACTTATTGAAGTACTAATTGAAAAAATTAAATAGTTAATATTTCAGATAATTCTGTTATGTTGTGTAACTTTTTCTGACTTTATTGCCAGAAGATCCTTTTGGATCATGTCTAGTACTTAACTGAAACAGAGCGGGTAGATATATTGTAATGACAGTATTATAATTTCAGATGAGTAAGTCACCAGGCATTCTGATATTCATTTCATGCTCTTAATGAGACCAGTAATTGAATTCCAAGTAAGAGAAACAAAATCTCTGTGTACTCTGTAATTTACAGAGTGGAGAGTGTTTGACTATTGATCTGACAGCCTGGGATTTCTGCTCTCTGAATTAGTCCAAGGAACATGAAAGGATGCTTAGAGTTCCTGAGTTTTTAAAATCAAGTACTTGTATTATTAGTAGGGTTCAAAATTTAAATCCATTCCTTTTTTTCAGAAGTATCTTCCATAAAAGTTGTGTGATTTCTTCTAGCATTAGGAGTATAATTTTTTTCTGACTCTCATCTAGTCCTGAACACCTGTATTCTTTTTCAAGAGGGTGGAGAAAGGAGTAAAGAATAATATATAAATATTATTAAAAAAAACACATACATGACAGTCATTTCTACAGGTTTTAATGTCATTACATTGATTCTGGAATTAACAACTCTTTGTCAGGGAAATACAGTGGTGTACGTGAACTTGGAGCAAGTCAGAAGAGAACAGAAATGCAACTGCATGTAGTTAAATTTGCACAAAAAGTTTGAGGAAGGAGACAGGTAATGTTTTCAGATCGTGACAGGATTGCAGAGTGAGCATTCTTTCCTTTAAAAACAATCTGGTTAGTAGGGGCTATAAATCAGCTTTATTCTTCAGAAGGAAGAAAGCAGCTCCATGCGTGCCTCTAGCCAGTTCGGGCAACTGGCAGAGGAACGAGTTAGTAGAGCAGTTCCTGTGGGGTTGTAAATTGAAGTCAGTGGGACTATGACAGTTCATACCGGTGGAGGATGTACCACCTCGAAGATTGCTGATCCCACGTTATGCATCTTCCAAGTAGTCCTTGGAGGATCCTTAGGACTGCTGCAGTCTGCTTCTGCTTAGCTTGCAAGATCTGACAAGGATCACGGCCCAAGGTGGGAAGTTTGCTGGCACAAATAACATTGTCTGTAACCTCAGTTTCCTGACTCAGCATTTTGGGTGTGAATAGTTTACAGGAGAGGACTTCTAAATGAGAGGACAGTGCTTTTGCAAGGGACAAGTGTATATTGGGTTCTGGAAGAGGTAGGAGGTCTAAGGCTGGGGAAAACTCAGCAGAATACAAGTTTTCCCATATGATGTTGGAGGAGTCAGAAGGTTCTGGAAGTTTTCGTTTTCTCACAGCTTTCTGGTGTTTGTGCATCTGTTTCTATGGATTTGAATCTTAGTTGGATCAAAATGAGACTGGGGCCTTGGAGCAGCTATCAGACGACTGGAGCAAATTTTATTTTTTCCCTTCATGTGTTAAAAATGCCACTGTATTGTGTGCTTACCCCTGTCAGGACACATACTCTTATAAATCATTGCTGGGAAGGTTTCATGTGCATGACAGAAAGCTTTGCAGAACGCCTCTAGAGCACACCCCTGCCTGAAAACGTCGCCATTCAAAAGCCAAAGAGCTCTTGCTGTGTGGGAGCTGTGTGCTCTGCACAGCCAGAGCAGCAGGGTTAAATTCCTGCAGCTACAACTGGGCTGTAATGCAGACAGTTCACTGTCAATTAGTGCCCTTTGCTGTGTTTGGCATTCTTCGTTCTGAAATAATTACTGTTATCATAGATGTTTTATTGCCTTCATTATGGTTAACATTTAAATACTGATGAAATAGTATGCTACTAAGTCACCTGCGCAATAGCTATCTGTTAGAGTTACCGCTGAAATTTGTGTTTCCGGAGTGTATTAATTCAGCACTGACTTAGGATTCTTAGAAGGAGGGTTATATATTTGTTGATGAATTATGGGAAACCTTTGCTTAGTAGGAGCAAAACCTGAGCCACTCTCATCTGATATTTTGTGAGTAGAAATACTGTGTGATTAGAATAATGCTTTGTCTGTTAAACAGAAATATTTTAAGAAATTTAAAAATATTTTTGAATCATCAAATCAGACAGTAAAGGCTGACCTTTCTGCATCCAGACGAAGAATTGCACTGGGAGACAGGGATGTGTTCTCTACCCTCAGTTAGTGTAGAAGGAAGCTCGCTGTCACATCCTGTTCTGCCTGAATCCAATCCACGTCCTTTTGAAATCAATAGAAAGTCTCCCTTGAATTCCTGTGGCTCCCATTGACTCCTATAGTGCCATGTGTGACCTATTCAGACATCAGCTATGTAGGTGATTTAATTTTTGTGAGCTGACATTACATGTGGCTTTTATTTATCAGTGTATACCTAAAATCTTCCAACCAAGTGCATAGTTCATTTTTATGTAACAGGCAACTGAGACAGAGAGTGAATTATATTTTTATGTTTACAGAAAAAAAAATGGTGGTGCAATTAGAAATTCCATTTGTGAGCCCTGTTTGAACTTCCCAACATGCATGTGCAAATGCAAACAGTAAATAAATATAGATACTGAGGGGTGGGTGTGGTGATCTATATATGTATGCACCCTTATAAGAGGTTTTGTTCACTTTCTGAAGTTGCTGTACATGCTTGTTTTGACTAACTGTCCACAAAAGACTTTGGTTTGCATCACTAGCTAAATAAGGTAATCAAGCAGTAGCAGTTGTATGACAGAGAGGTTCATTTTGCACCATATAAACTGCCACAGTGGGACATTTGTGTTGTCATCATGACATTAGCAGGAATTCAAAGCTAGAGCTTTTCAGCCCTACAGACGTACACTGATACTTATTGTGTTCACTTCCAGCGCTGAAGCTACAGTAAAGCAGCGGCATGTGCAGATTGTGATGCACAGCTGCTGAAATGACATGGCTGGTAGCTGTAAGAGCTTACTTGCAGGTTTACTTCTCAAGTTAACAGTATTTCCCTCTTCATCTTATCCAGTAAATTTATAATAGTCTACGTTTGAGTATTTGCATATTGAGAAATTGAATACACAAACCCATAATTTTGTATACCCATTGATCCCAATACTTAGCTATGTCTTTCTTGTCCAATCTTTGGCACCATCAAGTTTTTCAGAGGATCTGGAATGAATACTATATATTATACTATAAGCCATGATGCACTAAGGCCTACAGCTCTTATCAGCCTGGTGTGTGAACGTGTGTGACTTGACTGACACAGATCTCTGGCAACAGATCTCACATGCAGATTCCACATTTCCAAAACTTTGCTTTTACTGACATATCTCACTCTGCTCACAGATTTGGAAAGGAAGAGTAACTTTGCTCTGTCGGTGCAGTTTGCTGTCATGGGTATGTCAGCCCCAAAGCTGGCTCCAGATCGATAGTGCATCCATCTGGTGCAGCACTATGCTGAAATACCAGCTCCAATCCTAATAACAAAGTGGTCGTGTTCTGTCCTGCTGGGATGTAGTGCAGCAGCAACACAAACACACTGCTGCCAGTGTCAGAGCCTGCTCACACACCCCTCCTGAGTGTGCCTGCGCATAGCCGTGTTACCCTGCAACCTCCTGGCTTTGCCAATATGTGTATGCGTCTTCCTGTGTACCAGAAAAACAGTTTTAATAGGGTATAATCTAATGTAGCTTTAATCTGCTGGTGTTGTAGATGATGGTTTTGCCAAGGGTTTTCTAGGCAGAATCGTAAAAACATTTTTAAATTGGCAGATGACCAAGAGGGCTAGCTTATTTCTGTAAGACTCTTCAAGAGCTTTTGATTAAATGTCCTATGTAAATACGTAACATTGGAACAACTAAATAGTTCAGGGAAGGGTAATGTGGCTTTAGCTTGCTTCAGCAGGTATTTTCCTCAACACATACACAAATGCACAAAAGCACTATCTCCTACCAGAGCGTACCACTCCTGTGGAGTGCTGTGCCCCTTGTATAAAGCAGAGGTTGCTCCGTGCCGTGGTGCTGTGGACACCACACGTTTCAAATATGCAGCTGCGGCCAGCAGCAGGACCGGCTATGCTGGGACAGGGAGTCATCACCAGCCCCTCATGACAAACTGGGCTACTGTATTTGCAGATTTGGTGCACTTGGAGCATGGCAATTATGCCCTGTTGGAGTGCTTTCCATTTCCTGTGCCATCTTGATAAACTTTATAGCTTCTAATTTGCTAAAGAGTCATTGATATAATTAGGAGCTATATAAATGGGAGCAGCACACTCAGCTGATGATAATCGAGTCAGTTCATTTTTCATAAGAAGCACTAAGGGGGTCCCGACCAGCAGCTGAGATCATTTTCTCTTTAAGCTCTGCTTTGATAGAGCAGCAGAAATCCTTACGTGCCTGGGTCATGATATGTTTTATTACGGTCCATTCCACTACCCATATATTTTTTCGTAAGGAAACCAAAAGAAAGGGTACCCATCCATCTGTGTGTTTTCAAAAGGGCAATTTGAGCTGTCTGTCCATGTAAGCCGGCTGTGTTAACAAGCCCGTGAGAGTCAACAGCTCTCTTTTTGCGTGAGAGCGAGCGCTTCAAGTGCAGAGCTTTCATATTGCAGTGTGCGACTTTGATGTTCCTCCACTCAAGTTGCAGCAGGTTTTCAAGCCAATAAGTCTGGATCCATTCCAGTAATCGATAAAAACTCATCTCCTGTACTCCTTGGTACTCAGATGTGGTAAACAGTAACCTTCATCCATTCTTACGCAGCTGTTGGTTGCTTTGCCCTAACACTATCTTTCATGATATGTCACAACTTGTCCGAGGTATCGGTCAGCAGGTCTTACTGCTCGCAGCCTGGCAGATTTATCACCAAGAGTTTTAGCAGCTTGTTTCTGTAAACAGTGTGTTGGTGAAGACATGTAAATAATTGATCAATCTATTATTCTCTTTTCTCTCTTTTTTTTTTCTCCTAACAGTACTCTCAACAATAACAACATCACCCGCATTCCTGTTACCAGTTTCAATCACATGCCAAAGATCAGGACTCTGTGAGTAATATCTTTGAATATAAATAATAATAACAACAATAATGGTGTAAGCCAACACGTCGGATATTTGTCATCTTGTAATAATCTTATTTCAGTCTCTTCCCGATGTGAACAATTCACCCGACTCTCTTGAGGAAGACGGTCACTGAACAAGCCTGGCCCCGTGAGGGCCGTGGTGGGCAGGGCAGGGCCTTGCAGCTGGGCCTGTCCCACAGGGCCCCCCCACAGCGGGGGCAGCCTCAGGCACCTTTGTGGGGATGGGGACAGCCGAGGCCAGGCCGGGACGTCAACCCATAGGTGGGGTCCAGCTCAAATGGGGCCCGTGGCCAGGCAGGGCGGGCTGGGGCAGGGCTGGAGACCTGCACTGCTACGGCGTCGCTGGGGCAGGGGCTGAGAGCCCCGGGCTGGGCTGTGGCAGGGCTGGGGGAGCCCTGGGAGCCCCTGGTGAGGCTGGGCAGGGTTGTGAAGGCGGCTGGTGCCCCAGGGCCCTGACAGCGAGCACACTGGATTTTCCCAGTAAGTAAGATTCACTCTTATCAAGATTTTGAATTTACCCAGAAATGAAACTGGCGGTTTTGTCCCATGGGAAAATCCATAATGTGAAATGTGTTCCAAGCTGGAACATCACCAAAACTGTGAAAACTGTTCAGATGGATCAAGTTATTTAATTTTGTTAATATCCTGTATTTAAATCCTATTTCTTCTTTTCAAATTCAGAATACTAATTTCTGAAACAATAAATTTTTTAAAGAACTTGAAAAAAGCTTCTTTTCTAGATACTTTCTGAAACAAAATGTCACTGATTCTGATGCAAGTTTTATAAAAGCTTCTCTTATGTCAAATCCATTTTTCTATAGCTGGGCACCACTCCACTGGAAAAGCTCTGATTGGCTTTAGTAGACCAAAATACAAAGACTGTGAAATCAGACTGTGTGCATTTGTATAGTTTAGCCATAACCTACCAAAAACATTTTCTTTAAATAAATTATTCCTTTAAATTCCTTTAGGGAATACACAACTTCAGGAAAAGTCATGTTTAAACAAAGTCTCTCTGTTTTTTCCTCCAAAATCTCAAACTCAGCCAAGATGTATTTAGTCCTAAAAGCAAAGAAAGGGAAATAGTAGCTAGCCTGAAAGTTTTCTATGGCACTGAAAAAATAAAATGTTTCGAGGATGCATGTGTAAAATCATATTAAATAAGTTAACAGAACTGAAGAAAAATGGCTCTTACTTATGTCAATCTATGTAAGATAACCTCTGATTTCAATTTACATTCTTCATTAAATGGTGACATTCATAGATCTTAATGTAAGTAATTAAATGGAAATTAGATGTTTGTCTTTTAGAAGAGAATGGATGAAGAAGATAAAGGTGTAGGGTTAAGGTTCCTGGAGTTTTGCCTTTTCTCGTTCAGTCACAGGGGTCCAGAAAATTTGCCTGGCTTCTTCAGATTAGTCAGTCTTGTCTGTTACCAGAGCTCAATGCCTTCTGCCATTTTCCTTTTAGTTTAATTTCGGAGATGGCTTTGTATATAGCTCCCTGGAGACTTACACTGACTAATCCCCCTCTGCTGTAATTAAGGGGAAAAAAAAAAGGGGGGGGGGGGAAGGAAGTCATAAATAGGATTTATAAAGGGAAGCTTTTATATTGAATTCTGAGAGTCACATTTTATAGAACATGAACGCTGACCCACTCTAAAAGGATTTGCTGGAAATTTAATTTAGGGTCTCTGGCTAAAAGGGCACCTTTGCAAACTTGCATTCGTATTCATTCACCTCATGTTCTGTAAAGGTAGTTTCATCAATATCAAGTGGCATGTTTCAGTCTCCAAATACTGCCAAATAACACGCAGCAAGCTGTTTGAGGCATAATGGCTGAATAAGATCTACTATTTAATCTCTTGGTTGGTGATGCAAATTCAGTCCAAATAGATCATGAATGATGTTTGTTACAGTTTGGTGATTCTACTGTTTTCTTAAAAAATGATCATCAGTTTGTACACCTTCTCAAATAGCTTCACACTTAGACGTGCTTTTTTTTAGAAGCCCTTGTAGGGAATCCCTGGTCTGAATGTTACTTAAGTAGGGACAAGCCCTTTTTCCCAACCAGCAGAGGCCCAGTGCGGTGTGGATAGTCTTTTCCCTATGTGTCTCTTCTAGACACTAGTGAGATCCATTAGCAGGACATTTGGGGCTGCTTGTGCCGCAGCTGCATCTGCTGAGATAGTTGTGTGGATAAATAGCTTTTTCTTCATGGCTCTCAAAACAATCTGCTCATTTAAGAAGAACAGAGAAAGAAAAATAAAGAGCATATTCAACTTGAACATGACCTCTCAGGGAGGAGGGGGAGGGGGAAGAGAAAAGTGCTAGTAAGATTTGAAGCACTTGAAGAATTCTTTAAAAAAATCAGCTCTTCTGTGCTAACCTTTTTTATTTAACTGTCTTTTCTGTTGCTAAGTTTCATTGATCTTTTAGCCTTGATTGGAAGTGACAGGAATTAGTTTTTATTGATCTGCTTTCCTTTGCTTGAAACAGCTTTATTTATGTTAAAGCATGTCCCCCATACCTATTTGCTTAATGGTAAGTGTCCTATTGTCTCTGCATGTGTGAGTGACTGCTGAGATAGATAATTGAATAATTTATTTTAATTTTTTTATTTAAGGGTAAACTGAAAATGTACCAAATCACTTCAGTGCTTTTCATGTTCAGAGGGAATTGGTGTATTAGGCTTTTGAAGTACTGTGAAAAGTCTTTTTGTGGCTGTATTCATTAATATAATTATCAAAAATATATTCTAGTAGGCTGCTTTGTTAAGCTTGATAGACTCTTTCAATGATCTCCTCTCAAAAGCAAACTGTAGAATATCCGTGCAAAAAACTTAAACAAATGACAATGTAGGGCTCTGCTGAGGCAGGTGAGGTGGTGAAGAGGTGACAGTTCACACTACTAAAATGGGAAAACCCAGAAACCAGCTATACAAATTTAATGAGTAAAAAAACCCAACTCACAGAACTAGAAAGCTGCCCCTTTTTGTGAAATTGTGGTTTTATTACTCCTGCCTGCCTACATCCATACAGGGGATGCAGGGAGTGGCATGGGATGAGCTCTGCTTCAGTTCCTGAAGGAAGATGATTCTGAATATAAGTTGTTGACTGCTGTGGTGGGAAGGGATGAGGATTTAAATGAAATGCTTACTCTCTAAGTTCGAATAAAGTCTTACTTAGGGTGGTTTCTGGCTAGATGATATTTGTTCTCTTTTCTTTGTAAATGTATTTCTTTATTCTTTCAATCAACAAAAAGTGTTCCAGGCAGAATAACGGTTCATAATAACAAAACATTTTACTAGAAATCTAACATACTGCAGTGTCAATTAAATAACTTCATAATCCCTAAAAACAAGGTCTTCTAGCCATCCTTCTAAAACAATTATGTTTTACAGTGCTCCCAGGAGACTAACATCTTCCATCTCTACAGGATAAACTAAAAGACCAGATTTGTGGTCTTTTACTGTGACTGCCCACCCCAGACATACAAATCTGGGGACTGTCAGCCCGGGCGCCACTGCTGACCTGCACTGCTGCTGTGCAATATGAAGATCTCACAGACAGACAGTTAATTTCTTTGGTGGATGGACAAGGCTAAATCCTGTGCACACCAATTGTGTGGGTTTTTTTAAATGTAATGACTGTAATATTAGTGAATAATGCTTTGTCTAACCATTTCTGACAGGATTTTCAATCTGTTATATCATTTCAGCTTTGGTATATCACTGCAAATGTACGACTCATTACAAGGCATGAAATAATTAATGTCCTGGGCTTTTGTTTTGACCTGAAGTTTGGTAGCTATTAAAATTACCAGATTCGCTTTCTGAATGCATCATCATTTTGCAGACTTCCCCCTGCAATGTGATAATGCTTCTGCAAGTCTCAAGGTGCCAGGCATGAAGCAGGCTGGGAAGGGAGCTGTATGGCTAGATCTTCCATTGCAAAGAACGGCCCTGGCATTGCTGTGTGTCACGACCCTGTCGTGGTCCCCTTCTTCACCACGAGTTGAAAATTCCTGTCTAGAACCTGCATACTTGCGTTAAATTGCCACAGTAAAAAGAGCATTAGTGAATTTGTACAGGCAACACAGGAACATACAAGGTATCAATAGCCTCTGGTGTGTGGGGTCAGTCTCTCTCTCTCTCTCCCCCCCCCCCTCCGCCCCCTCTCCACTTCCACACCCCCTCAAAGAAGAGAGGAGAGGGAAGATCACCAATCATCCTGTTTTTCAGCCTCGTCCTCGTGTTTATACAAGCCATCCTTTGAATTCACTCAAAGATATCACATTCATGCAGTTATTTTTGATATGAAATCACAGGCAAAGTGATTACTTGGAGGAATCTTAAATTCTGCATGTTCTTTTCTTTATAATGGCCAGCTCATGATTACCTGTAGGCAGGTAATTATTTAACTTCATTCTTCCAAGACATTTTAAATAATAGCACTAATTTCTATGTGGACGTTTGTATATTATATGGCAATGTAGACAGTCAAGACCTGACTCGGCTGTAACCAGTAACCTGCAATGATCCTACTTAAATTGCAGTGAAGAGCCAGACAGACTTGTACTTGATTGCTCTGGTTTGTGTCTTCTGTTAAAAAAGCTACTAATAACTTTAGGGTTTTTCTGTCTTTTGTAGGCGGCTTCACTCCAACTTCCTGCACTGCGACTGCCACCTGGCTTGGCTGTCTGACTGGCTGCGGCAGAGGCGCACTATCGGGCAGTTCACCTTCTGTTTGGCACCTGTAAACCTGCGGGGTTTTCTTGTGGCGGAGGTTCAGAAGAAGGACTTTGTCTGCTCTGGTAATGATGCCAATTATTCATATATCTATCAGCTGATGGTTTTATATTGATATTCGCATAAAAACAGTGAGTAGAAAATTATTGTGTTGTTTTTGAATGCCATTCTGTAGCAGTCCTGTTTGTTTTTATCATTGCTAAACTGTATGGGAGTAGATCAAATTGTTAATTTTTTCAGCTTTATAAGAATTATTGGATTCCACTTAATATTTCAGTTCTCAGATATTTTTTCTACTTCAGCATTGGCAATGATGTCAACATAAGAAATCAGTTAAGTGTGGATAATTTGGTAGTTCTCAAGGGAAGAGTTCTTCCCTTGAGAAAGGGAAGAACTGACAGGAATATGAAAGAAAGAAAATAGAAAATGCTAATCTGAGTCTGCTGATAAATGATTGGGCTATAGAACAGGAGGAGCAGATTTTATCCCATGACTGAAACAGGATTCTTAGGGAGCCAATGCACTTCACTGTTCTACAAGTTTCCACACTGATAAATGTGGCTGATGATACACAGCCAACTCACAAACCATGTGTCTATATGTTGGGCCTATTCATCAAGTCTCTGGAACTGCACTCGGTTCTTGTGATAGAAATGCATTTTCTTAAAAGAAGAAGAAAAAGAAAGAAAGAAAAAAAGAGAGAAACAAATAGAAAAATTGGAAAAAGAAATCTCTGAATTTGGCTGAAAGGAAGAGATCTGGCAGAGGAGAGGCGTGGCAGTGTGTATGCTGTGGGGAAAAAAAAAAAAAGGAAGATACCAGGCACAAGTTTAGAGATTGTTTTGCAGGCCAAATGGTTAGTAACACAGGGAGCTTGTTATGAAGCGGATGTGAGTCCTAATCTTGATAGACTGTGAGTCTTGTGGTATTGTGTTCTTTATCTCTCACAGCCTGTGAGCCCTAAAGCTTATCCTCTTGGTACATGGGTTGACTGATGGAAATACAGTACAAGTGCTCATGCTAGAAATGTTTTTAGGAATGCCTTTTTTGTACAGTTTCATTTACATGTGGCAGAGAAACAGCTATACTTAGAGAAGAAGGGTTTGATCCCCTTAACTACATCATGGATGGTAAATTAATGCCCAGCCCTGGAGGTGTGCGGGAAGTGTTATGGGCATTTGGAAAATGAAGTTGTGCACCAGTGATTTTTGTGCCATGATTTTCAAGAGTGCTGAGCAGCTGCTACACAGTTGTGGAGATTTGATGATGCCCAGAATATCTGATAAATTACATCAAAAGTTTAACTAAAAGAAAAGTTTAGAGGAAGGGTAAAAGAAATGGATAAATGAATTAAGCTATTAGCAGAATCTAATTTTACCAAAGAGGTAACCACAGCATTTTTCTCTTATGAAATGAAGTTTCAGATGGGGCATGAGTTCAGCTATTTGGATTTATGATATAGTGAAGTGAAGGAGAGAGAGTTGTTTAAATCAGGAGAAGAGATAATTGCTGAATGAGAAATGTAATGTGGACAGAACTCATCTAAATGGAGTTTTCAGTGCAGACTATGACTTCCAAAAGAGAAAAGGTTTTTAACAGTTGCCTGTTGGGCCAAGAACATGTAAGAGAACTCTCAAGGTTGGCCTGCTTTTTTAAAAACATAAATTAATAAAAACTAAAGGAAAGAAGCTTCCAGTGAGACAGTCCATCAACTGTATCCCCTAACCCTCATTTGGGAAATGAAATACTGAAAAAGAAATGCATTTGAAGAGCTCATTTTAGTGGAGGATTTAGCAGGGAACTCAGCTTAGTACGTGCTAGTTCGACAAAAACCTACATGGACAGCTAGTTTAAAGAGGATATAAATCTTCCCTGCTCCTTATTACAGTTCTCGTTTCTGATTTTACAGCATAATTTGTTCATGTTTGACTATGAAGTCAAACTAAGACAGGAGGTGAATAGTGAACCGAACTTGTCCCTCTGCAAAGGAATTTTATACAATTTAAGCTTATATGAACCACTGTAACTAGCCTCAAGCTGGCAGTGAAAGCTCCCTTTGCATCATAGTTATGAAGAGCTGAAATACAATGTAGTGAACTACTCTGTTTAAGTATAGGCTCAGCATTTCAAGCACTTATGTTTTTATGGCTGTGGGAATATCATCACAGCAAAAGAAAACCCAGCTTTTCCTTCACTGTAAAATGGGCTTCTTCAGAGCACTCCAGTTCAAAACTTGTGCTGTTGCATGCTTCAAAGCAGAAAGAATAGAATCAAATAATTTGGGGAAAGAAGAAAAACGTCCTTGAAAAACTTACTTCTGGCTATTCTTTGAACCCTATGCAAAAATAGTTTTTTTTTATAATTTTATGACAAATGCTCCTTTGGAAACAAATTTTGAATGCTACATACCAAGGAATAGCGTAAGTTGGAAAAGAAAAAGTGAAACACTGATAGAGAAGTGCCATAACTGGAACCCAAATTGCTTGATTCCTTCTGGACACGATGCTACCAGTCCTGTACAACGATGTTTATAAGCATTAGGTGCAAAGTCTCTCAAGATAATGTTGCTGAAGTCAGAGTTATGTGCAGATATATCTGTGTAAACTGAGTCATACCTGTGTAAACTGAGTCAGTCTTTCAAAAATGTTCTTCAGCTCGTGCACATAAATTATAAAAATGCTAATTCAAACGGCACTTGTAGGCAAATTGTGAGCAGCGGCACAGCTATTCCAGGTTTCACTTGTTCATGCCCATGAGCATTTGGCTCAGAACTGTAGGTAAATGTGTAGGATTAAATAGTGCGCAGTTGCCTGGAGGTAGGTTTGCAAATACGTCTAATTGGATTTGTGTTACTGAGGAGGCAGGGGAAAGGTCGTTAACAGAACTGAGCAGGGTTGGGACTAGATGGCCCCTCACCGTCGGGGGAGAGTGCTGAGTACTGCTGGCAGTCCTGTCACCCACCAGAGCCTTCTGGCTGGCTTCTTCAGCAAGCTGTCCCCTCCTCGCAGGAAAGTCTCTCCTCCAGAGCCACCCCTGACAGAGCAGCCTTCCTGGGCCTTTGCCTTAAAGCCATCTGTTCCCAAAGAAATCTCCAAACAGACTCTTCCTCCTGCATAGCCGCTTATTGAGCTCTGGGATGTGTTTGGTAAGGCAGTCTCCTACAAGACAGTATGTTGTAGAAGGGGAAATTATGTGGCACCAGAGGATGGGTGCCCCTGTTGATGTGCTGCACATAGATAACATGATGTATTTCTCCTCTCTCTCCACCATAACCTTGCAATTCACTGCCACATTGCCATGACAAGAGGAAACAGTACACTAAGCAAAGACTTAATGTCAGTTGAAATACTACCTGCACTCTGATCCTTGGGAACTGTTTATTTTTACATTCCCTTAGCTAGCAGAGAAGCATCTGGGGGTGCTGGCTTATGCTCGGTACCTCTTAGAGCCTTCAAGTCTTTGCTTGGATCAAACCCAACTTCCTTCCCATGTTCAGATGTTTCACTGTTGAACTGGCTTCTCTTTCTCTAACTCTGTCTGTCTGTCTCTCTCAAACACTCTCTCTCTCTCTCTCTGCCTGTTTGTCTGTCTCTTGTCCTCCTCTGACCTCCTTAGGATAGTAAATTTATTTCATTTTCCTCTCATATAAGTTTTGTTATGGTTCTTTGATTTTTCTTCTACCTGCTCTTTTCTTATTGAAGTTGAAATTAATTTACATATTGATCAGTTATGTCAAGTCATAATGTGTTTTCTCACCTGCGTTAGTGTGGCTGTAAAGCTTTGCAAACTGAAGCAGTGGGTTCATGAAGTTATGCCATCAGCAGCACCTTGGTCTTTTCAGTGCTCTGTGCAGGACCCACTGAGTGACCCCATTTGGATTTTTTTGCAATGATGAATCATTCTGTTTTTCCTAAGTATATACATGAGAAAATAAATATGCTGAACTGCATCTCAGAATAAAGCAGATGCATTCAGGGACCATTGTATCTCATACTGTGATGTGTAGCATACTTCAGCCGCTGCTGTCCTCAGCTAGCTGCTGTCAGAACAGCTCTAATGTCCTCAGCTCTCAACTGGTTGCTTGCAGAGGAGACTATGTGGTAGATGAGCAGGCAGAGGCTGTGGGTTGGTTTCAGTGGGTGGTGGGAGGAAGCTGATTTTTCTCTTGTACTGTTGCTGCCGATTCTGAGGCAGTATGTCAGGACTTGGTGTTGACTCTGAAGGTGCGGGTTGATACAGATTTGTTATAGTTTTGGCCAGTATCTTGAGGTATTTTACAGTGGGCAGTATTTACAATGGACTATGAAGATTGGATGAGATTTCTTAGAATAGACCAAAGATTGATATTTCTAACGGTTAATGAATTCATGTTTTTCTCATGTAAGAAGCACCAGATTCTAAAATCTTGACATTAATTTGGAGCTGATTTGTCCTGTATGTCTTCCAATATGAAATTTAGCAAAGTTTAAGTGTAAAATATGTGATTTTTAAGTACTTTTCTAAGATAGTTTTCCTTAATAATGAAACAAGCATTGTAGAGAAGGAAGTTGGATCCATACATCATTCTCTTTTTCATTAGAAACCATTTTCTCTGATTCTTGATTCTTAGTTCCCATTTGGAGGATCTACAAGAACCTGAAGAAAATCAAGATGCATAATTTGGATTAAATAAGTTAAAATTCAGTCTGAAATTGATGCAAGAGAGAAATCATTACCAGAGCCAAGTGTCTAGTGATTTCTGGCTAAATAAACTGATTCCTATTTTAAGAAAATAGTGGATTGATTCAAATCTCGGTTGAAGATCTAGAGTTTCTGATTCATACAGTGAGACTGCAGCTGAGGTATAATAAAGAGGAAAGTATGTTAGCTTCCTGCTGCTTAAGGCAGACTGGAAGCCCTAATGAGGAAGCAGATTTATTTGTTTAGGTGAGGTCAAATGGTCTTACAACATAGCTGTTACTCTCTGGCCCAGACCACAAAACTCAGTAGATTGTCTTGCTCCATTTTTCTTCTAATAACTTCATAGCATATTGTTGAGGAGACAACCAACAATGAGTAACTAATAAAATAGCACTCCTCAAGCTTAGTATCTTAATGAGAACATTCAGAAGCTGCCAAAGGAAAAGTGTGTGGGGAGAGGAACTCCCCCCATCTGCTCCTATTTAAAAGACTGTGCAATAGTATATCTGCATAACTAGCAGCAGGTCTGCTGCTTTCAACGTGGGACGTGGAGGTACTGCCAGCACGGAAGATTGGTGCTCCCTGGAAACTAAAAAGGGGGGAGGACTATTTGCTAATGATGCAGATTTTGCTGGTGCTGGGCAGTAGCAATTGCTCCTGAGGGAGCAGAGTAGTTTCTCCCCATGCAGTCCATCCCAGTTCATGCAGAGAAGGGCTGCTAATGGCCCTCAGTTTTTATGGTCACAGGAAGCCAGATAAACAAACTGTGAGGAGGAGGCCTTTTTCTCTGTGTGTGTGCATGTGAATGGTCACTTTTACCATGCGGGACATCCTCATTGTACAGCTATTTTATTGCTTTTAGAAGTGAGCTTAACCATTTCATCTAACTTTGACCTCTTTCCAGAAGAGTGACCTGTGAGTCATTTTAGACAAATAACATCTTTTTTTCACTGTTAAGTTGGTTCATGCTTTTTGTAACCATCAACAGACCCAGTAAGTGCTCTTACAATGGAGCCTATGCAGGACTTTCAGCGTTGTTGACTTTTAAAGCCTTTTGGTAAAAATTGTGCTTAAATTTGGTCTCAGAAAATTTTTGTGGAACTCTGATAGAATTCTTACCTCCTGTTATAATTTGCTACCACAAACTAACATTGACATCTAGTCTAAGGAACCATTTCAATACTGTGCATTTGTTAGTTGCTCCACAAATGAAATCCTACAGGTTTGGAGAGATACTAATCGCTATTTATCAGAGTTTGTTTGTTTTCTGTTTCCATTGTTTCTTATTACAAATTTAAATTTACTCTAGCACTGTTATGTTGTTTCATACTGTAAGAATTTACTTCTTGAATTGCTGCATATGTAAGATGCCACATATGGTGGTTTTTATTTGGGGGACTATCTTGCAAATCTGAGGGATAAATATGTATTTATTAAGGCACTTAATATTTCTTTGAAGGCTAAAGCTGAAAATTGGCTTTAAATGACAGTAAATTTCGTTTTACTGTCCAAAAATGATGTCTTACCTTTTCAGTATAATTACCTTTTTTCTGGAATTCTTTTTTCCCCAAAGCAGTATATATAGTTCTTTAATGCTTATTTAATGATGGCAGGTTGGGGTATAATTATTCAGCCATTGAGCTTTTGAACTGTTGCTGCAAGAATAATAACAGGATTAGTTTTTATGTTAATGTCCAAAACCAGTGGCCTGTTTTATTACTAGTATGTTGGTAGTATTTTGGTATACAATGGAAGTGCATCATGGTGGTCCGTCCTGCCACGGATCAGTACCACAGCCTTTCGTTCTGAGCTAATTCACAAAGAGCAGTGGTGTTAAATACAAAGGAACAGGGTTGACTGCGTATGTGGCCAAGACTTCGTATGAAATCTGTAGACGTTTTTTGTTTGATACATGTATGTGATTGGCAACACATTTATGGATATTCAATTAATAAGACTAATTAAAAAAAGCATAGAGCTGCTTATAAAATGACTGCAGAATTCCAGTGGCAAATACAAAGTTGCATACGGTCAATATCGGGTTCGTGTGGATTTCTCTTTTATTGACAATGAAATCTAGTGATGTTATATAGTTGCATTAAAACTGTGGTGGGTGGGCCGTGGCCAGCTGCCAGACGCCCACCGAGCTGCTCTCACTCCCCCTCCTCAAGAGGACTGGGGAGAAAACAAGATCTGCTCCAGCACCTCCTCCCCCTCCTTATTCTCTGACTTTGCTGCTCGCGGGGCTGTTTCTCACACTTTTTTCCTCACTCCTTACTGCCTGGCACCATTTTGCCCTTTCTCAAATACGCTTTCACAGAGGCACTGCCAGCTTCACTGACCGGCTCACCTGTGTCCTGCAGCAGGGCTGCTGTGGAACTGGCTGGAACCGGCTGGAACCAGCTGTGCCCGGCACGGGGCAGCCCCGGCCTCTCCTCACAGAGGCCCCTGCAGCCCTGCTGCCAGCGCCTGGGCACGGACACCCTGTACCAAAACTGAAGGGATCTCCTGGCTCATTGAATGAATTCCTTGTAATTGCCGGCAAACGTGTTTAGGTCAGAAGATCCGTAAGAATTTTATTCTGTAAGTTCCAGATACCATAAAGAGCTTGACTGTACCAGAGGTCTCTTGCAAAAGACCAAAGGCAGCAACCTCAGCCTGTCCCAGGAGGAAGGCAAGAAAGGTCGCTATTGCCCTGTGTTCCTTAGCGTGTCCCAAATGCCATAGAATTTGGTCCAAGGAATTCCGAGGCAGCTCTGGGAAGGGGATGATGCCTCACTCTTCAGTCCTTGCCCATTCATCTGGAAAAAAGTGTTTCTTCCCTCCAGATCTGGCCATTGGGTGAGCTTGTGACCAGGCTGGACCCCTCGGGTGTTATTATCAGGAGAAATGTCACATTCTGCCCAACATCCTCTGAATGGCTGTGTCAATCTGTAATGCTTCTGACTGAATTGAATCCCATCTTCCTCCTCTTCCCGAAGAGACCAGCTTTTGTGCTGAGGCGGGGAAAGCCCTATGTTAGCTGCAGCAGGACACAGGGAGGAGCGGGCAGAAGCAAAGACAAATGTGCAACCAAACAAAATCAAGTCGTGTTTAAAACTCCTTTTCTAATACCAGCAAATCAAACCCCAGGGACTCAAAGCATAGTCTTAAACTATTCCTATCCCTTCCATAACTTTATCAAACCTCATTGTGAAACAGTTCAGGTTCTTTAATGGATAACCTGTTTAGAAGGCCATTCCAGAACTATACTCCCTTCCTAGGCTTACAATTGATCATGACCATTATCTATCATTTAACCTTGTACAGGTGGTATCCTTTCACTTAAATAATTTGTCTTCCTCTTCATTTTTATGCTTGAATATATTTATAAGTTCACTGTATTATTTCTGGGCCTATTTTTAAATGTCACTTCATATGCACCTTCCAGACTGCTGATACAAATTGCAGAATTGGCTTTAATGAGATCACTGTGCATAGATGCCATTCGAACTGCAGAAGCACTACGTCTTTTAAAACTTTCTATCAGCCTTATTTTTTTAGTCTTTAGCCTGTTTTGGAAGAGGAAATAGTATACAAACCCAGAGAACCAAATACACGCTAACAGCCTTCCTTATGGTGCAATAGTCAGAAATTTAAGTTCTTGCTGCTTTTAGGAGAAAATGCCTGTCTTGACAAGGCTGGAGAAAGGCGTTCAAAGAAAGGCTCAGAGTGGGCACAGGACATAGGAGACGTTCAAACTCTAACTTTTCAATCCCTCCTATGGAAGACTTAGGAAGACTTAGATGGAATGAATTTCCCTGAGAGAAAAACAACTTTGTCATAGTTTTGAAAGGACATAAGTTGTCTCACAGATTCTCTTTTATTAATCCTTCAGAAGACCAAATCTACCTATTAAACCTCAATTGTTACAGGTGAGCCTGCTTCTTTGTTCTACTTTCTTCCATTTTGTTTAGAAGTATTCCATACAATTTTGGCGCTATTATTATTAATTAAATCATTGCAATATTAGTGCTGTTAGGATAAGACAATGTGAAGTAAGGTCTGATTTTCAATGGTGTTACTTTACTGATATATTTTGAAACATGCAAAGTAGGTTTTTGTAGAAAAAGTAGGCTTCATGCATTACGCCAGACCTTCCTTTCACTGCAGTTGGATATTTCCTTTTTTATTCCTCAATATTTGTTTGTAAACCAATTGGTGTTGACTTTGCCTACAGAACAGTTGTGCTCATTTGACATGAATTTTTGACAGCTAAATTTACTGTTTGGGAACGTTCAGCAAAACAGTGAACTTGAATCAAATAATGAATATTCACGACTAGCAAATTTTTGCATACCATGAACTTGACGGTATTAACATCATCAATTAGGGGTTCAAGTCACTAATCATAAGTACTTAATGCTGTGCTCAGCAAAAAGCTGTTGAACAGCCATAGATGGACATATTTGCATAAACCCTTTGCTGCACATTCCTGTAGAATAAACACATTTGTACAAATTTTTCTCCATTAGTGGAATATTTGCCATCAATAAGGAATGTTAACTTTGCAGATAGTCAGTTGTGATTGACTTGCCCATGTCTCTCTGCAGGACTATGCACACTCAAGTGTATTTTAATGCTGGGATGCAAACAGCAATCAGGAGCAATACATCCGCTTTAGGTATCTTTTTGAGATTGTATTACTGGGACTCTAGTGGAAACAATCGCTCATGTAGTAGTAATTGATTTCAGATGTCCCAGCATTGTAAGAAGTTCCAATGGGTTATTTAATTAACAAAAGGTCATAATATATCCACAGACTTGCAATACTTGTAGTGTTTTTTTAATTGATCAATAATTTCATGTCTGCTATACTTAAAATGATCTAAAGTCACCACAGATTTTTAACCGGTAAATCCTGTCAGATTTATCTTCAAATCCATTAATATTTTTTACAAATAACTAACATTTTGCTGGTGGAAAAGAACTGCTGCAAAGGCAAGTGTGCTGTAATTGGGTGTCAGTGCAAATGAGATTATTTAGTTTATTTAGTCATTTCAAAATTTATTTTAAATGCCTGTGACATTTAAACTGTTCATTTATACACCATAATGATTCTATTCTAATTGTAATATCAGTCTATTTTCTGCTCTTAAAAGGCTAGAGGCCAATGAGATGCTTATTTGAAAAAAGCACTTAATTTCTCTGTAAACTGCTGGGTCCAAAGCTTCTCCCCTAACCCATAGTCTGAGACTGTAAAATAAAGCGGTGCAGGCTAATGGCATGCCAGATATTAACTACCATAATCGTTGAGGCTGTCATTCCATTACATCAGGCTTAAAAAGCACAGTAATTTTTGTTAATCATGTTCCTATCCTAGCTTCCACATTTTGTTAGTGTTGGGGTTTTTTACAGCAAAAGGTATAGTTGAGTTGATGATTTTTATCTCTTAGAGAAAAATGTAATTAACATGGTGAACTAGTGCTGCTGTGTAACAGAAAAAATCTGAAATGACAAGATGACACATAGTAAGAAGAACTTCAGGAGAGAAACAATATGAATGCAGCTGGCTTCTCTATGGCCATTTCCTTTTGTTACATCCATGCCGTAAGGAGTTTACTGCACTTGTGAAGGACACAAACAGGAATCCTGAAATATTTTTGCTTTTTCTGTGTCTTTTCTTTTGAAGAAGTATTGGCCGCAAAAGGAAAATTCATTTTTAGATTTCAAATATCCTTCTTTATTGGCTGTTAGGGGCCCTTGATCTATCTGTATGCTTATACTCTGCATACCTATGAAAATCATACCCAAATTTTAATTGTAAGAACTTTAAATTCCATAGACTTGTTTTCTTGACCAGTCCTTTCTTTACCAGCTCTCCACAACTACAGAAACATTAAACTGATTAAACTCTCTTATATTTTTTTGTGTGCTTTAATTCTATAGATCTGCTATGGAGCTAACAATAGATCCTCATTTAATTGAAGCATTTAAATCCAAATCAGATTTGAAATTCTGTTTATAGCATTATTCAAGAAAACTTTACCTTAACAGATGACTGTAACAGCTGATGGAATGTGTGCTGGATGCCTCTTGAGTGTGCGTGTATAATACAGTATTTTGTTCTTTGCAAAGGAAAAACATAAGCAAAAGCATTTGATAATAATGATAGCAATTTATGCACAAAGTCTTTTTATTTCATTAAAGTTTTCAGAAATCTAAAGTCTAGATATACTTTTGCCCATGAAGAAGAAAGAAATTCACCAAATATAAAGGGCTGTATTCAGCATGGTATCAAAAGTATTTTTACTCTAAGCACAAAATGTCAGTCAAAAGTAGCAGGAGTACCGGATATTTTGGGGCACTCAGAGAATTCAAGCTTAAAATGAGAAATTAAGTTTACAAAAATACTCCTTTTTCAATCCTATTTTAAGTGAAATGGGAAAACTGATCACTCATTATGTGTGGAAAATAAAGAGTCCACACAAAGACAGCCTCTTTCTTTACTTTTTACTTTACTTTACTTTCTTTCAGCATAAGCTGTTATTTTTTCATCCCATTTCGGTTGCATCTGTGCTAAGAATAAAGACATTACATTGCTTCTCTTTCTATTTTGACATCATGTACCTCCCTGGTTAACTAATTGTTTTTTTGTTTTACTCACTAGCCATAAATCAAAACTGTTCACATAAAAGTCCCTCTTTCGTAGGGGAAAATCACAGATAAATGGGTTTTGGTCCAAATTCAGGGTAAATAAAAGGACTCCTATTGGCTTTGGTCAACTATATATCAGGTGTTTGTTTGGAGAGGATCTGAAAGGCTTAGTTGGCAGCACAAATAATATTCTGATTTACCTTTTGGCCTTGCCATTCAAAAAGTTGCTGGAAAGTTCCATGATATTTAACTGTAGTACAATATTCATTATCACCTTGTTACTGTTGCTACCTGCTTTTTGTGCAAGGAAGACTGGTGTTTCTGTGTTTTCTCTCTCTTTTCAGAGTGCTTTATGTAATATCCTCCTTTCAAACCATTCCTTTAGCGTAGAGCACTCGGCAATACTGCGTCACACAAAATGTGGAGGTGGTGAGCTGAGTTCCACTGAATCTTCTACTGTTGATTTAGATGCAGTAGAGTCAGGAATAGACTCTTAAAACTCCAACTGGCAATACGTCAGGTTTTTTAATGTTGTGCCCTAGTGAAAAGGGAGCGTATTACTGCTTCTCTAACCCACAGTGATACGTTGTAGTGTTATAACTGTGCAAAATGCATTTTCCCCTCACTACAAAGCCTCTTCAGAAAGCATATCAGATGTGTGATGATAAAGGGTGTGTGGAAGATTTGACCTTGCTGCCAACTTTCTTTTTGCCTCCCAGAGAGCAAGGATTGCTCTGAAGTGTTTCTTCCTAGTTTGATAATTTCTCCCTATCCCTAAAAGCTTGCAGTAGCTCATTTGCAGTTCTCTCATTCTTCATTTTGTTTTGGGCTTTGCACCACAGGGTAGGCAGACAAAGAGAAAATGTAAAACTGATGTGATCAGGTGGTAAGAACAAACCTCTTGTTCTTATGCAAACATAACAGAGGCCTGTGTGCATTTTGAGGCAATATAAACTACTTTTGGAAGTATTCACAGGTAAAATCTTACAGAAACCTCAGAGACTCTGAAAGGCAGAGCTGGCAGTGCTGTTGGTGATAAGCAGCACAGCTCCATTAATTTTGAAGGAATTCTATTAATTCACAGTGATAGTATGTCTGCCTGCATTTCTATAGCCAGAAGACAGACCCAAGAGATCTGCTTGTCCTGCCTGTTATACATGTGCATGTTTAACTAGTGAATTATTTTTTTTGTTAGTTCAAATAGCTACAACTTAAATACTGTATTACACACATGGTCACATATGTAGACTATGTTAAGACAATGCCTAATAAGATTTTGAAACCGGAACAAGTCAAAGTTCAGGTTGCCTGATAAATATGAATTTGATTCCTTGGGCCATATCCATTAGGATTTAGATTTTCATTACATTATTGAATTATTTTTTTGCAGTAGATTTTTGCCCAGTTGATTGTGTAGGGTGAAGCTGCTCTAGTGCTGAAACCAGCTCTGTGTTGAGATAAAAGACTGTTGGTGGTAAACTCCTTATCTGCAACTGTCACAGAAGTTGGAGAGTGGACTATAAACGAGAGAGGATATTTTAGCAAAGAGAAAGGATCATTACAATCATCTCATGATGAAAGCAGCTGCCCATTCTCATAAAGACTGAATTTTACTCCTACCCATGCCACAAATGTCCTGTGAGATCCATTTTTTTCAAGATGGTCACTACCTCTGAAAATCTAATTTCAGGATGCCTGAATTGGAGTTCTGAAGTCTGGTCTGCCAAAATACAGTCACTCACAGCTCTGATTAGCATCAATGAAAGCTATATTTAAAACACCTACAGTGCTATGAAACCCACATTTTTCTCCTGCTCTCCTGACACAAAGTCAGGTGATAACCCAATAAAAAAATTTCAAACCCAGTACTTTAATTTGGCAACATTTCGTACACAGTTGAAATGGCGATCTTATCCTGAAACTCAACAGTATACTTTAATATAAGGCAGTTCTGTCATCCCTGGCTACAATATAATATTTAAAGGGGATGACCGCTTGCTTGAACTAAGGGAAATTCAGACAAACAGAAACTAATTCATGTTCAGAATTCAATACCTTTCTATCGGAAGGCATGATTTTGCAGTAATTGTCTTTTGCTTTCCAGGAGGACTCCCTCTGCAAGTGTATAGTCAGCCTGTAGAAGTTTTCAGCTGTCATCTTTTCAAACTGTATCTGCCTTTCAAAATAATGATACTTAGAGGTGCCACTGAATGCCTTTCTGATGTTGACTTTTCATTGCTGTTTACAAGTCTTTGAAGATAGGAACATATGTAGACTTGCTATATGAGTTGACATTGTTGTGCATAGTTAAGGGCTAAAGCAGAGGGTATGTAGGCATAAATCAAGAGAGAAAGTTTACAAGAATGATGCATTGTTATAAAATTTTAATTGTCATAATGATACTGGGTTGCAAATTGATGCAAACAAATATTTTTGGACTTTATGTCACCTGCAGTTATAATTTGTGAAAGTATCAATCATGTTTTTTTTCCAAGACAAACCTCAAGAATGTATAGCTTTGTGTAGAGTTTTCCATGTTTTCACATGAATTTGTGATTTGGGAATTATGATGTTTTAATTTTTCCAACCAAAAGACCAAATATGTTTCGTGATTATAATCTACTGTAATCTAGAAAAATACCATTTTTTCCTGTTTCTATTATGATTTTGTCACGTCTTACCAACACAAGCCTTCACGTTCAGCCCTCTGTGTCTGGTCAAAAAGATACTTGAGGTTTCTTGTGTTAATGTACTTTGGAAATATGACTCACCATAAATAAGTCAATAACTGCTACATCTCGATAACCTTAATTGGTGTAGCAAAACTGCTTTATCTATGTCTAAGTGTATGTATATATCAAAATTTTAAATGTAAGAATCATAACCATTTGAGTAAAATTGATGTAATTGCTACAGTTTCAAAAAAACTTAATGGCACTTAATTAAACCTGAATCTAATGGATTGACTAGAATGTATATAGAGCAACGTCCTCATGCTAAACCTTTGCTCTGTAAGTAGCTTCTTGTCTTTCAGTGGAATTATTAGATTAAGCAAGGATTTGAAGGTTTGAACTCACATTTTTCTAAATTCTTTTTGTGTTTCCATGAACTGCATTGTCTAATCTTGAAAAAACTGGCTTTATATTTGCAGTCTTTGTGCCATAACAGGTTACCTCATTTCAAAAACATAAGTCATCGTTGATGGCAGTCTTCTCTCAGTATGTAAAAAATACTCAAGGAGTGTTTGTGTAACGGAAACTTCTAGGCAAGGATAACTTTTGGAAATACTACTTGATCTTAATGCTTATTTTTTAAATTTTATATTTGAATAAATTGATATGGCTGATCATGGAGGGGACCAAAGAAG
>NW_008824283.1:6947523-6948288 GCF_000699105.1 Pygoscelis adeliae | reverse complement strand
GTCAGAGGAAGAATAAGAACACAGTAATCTTTTACACATTTTCTCTGCAGTTGATTTGTAGCACATTATATTCACTGAATCCAAATAAATTATTACTTTATATAGTAAAAGGATCTGGAAAACTCAGAGGCTGATGTATTTTGTTGTTAAAATCTCAGGCGATCATTTTTCAAAACTAACGTTGAATGTTTTCCTTATGTCTCAGGTTCCCAGTCTGAACCTCCATCGTGCAGTGCCAGTTCCATCACTTGCCCATCTGCCTGCACCTGCAGCAACAATGTAGTGGATTGTCGAGGAAGGGGCTTAACAGAAATTCCAGCTAACCTACCAGAGGACATTTGGGAAATGTAAGTGCCAATGTAATGCACCATTCTTTTCCATGTCTCTCCATTTTTAGTCCATGTCATAGCCTCCTGTGTGGAAGAAAGGCATATGTTTTGAAAACTGTTCTGAGTCGTTATCAGGTGTATTGTAGTTGTCCTCTTTGCTTTCGTTCTTTTGAGCTAAAGGCTCCAACCATTCTTTAATGTAAATTAAGATACTGTTTGAAGTTGCCCTGCCCCAAAGCAAGGTAAAGTTCTTGGCGTATTATGTTCAGATTGCGTTTACATCTCACAAATCTGGGATTACAGTTCTATAGTCAGGAAAAGGATATACACAGTCGTTTTTTTTTAAATTGAATTGTTTCATTTTTAGTTGGTGAAGTCCCCAAGAGATGGAGGGATTTCTTGTTAGCTTGGCAGGATGCATTTGTAATGAAGTGAA
>NW_008824283.1:6930568-6947492 GCF_000699105.1 Pygoscelis adeliae | reverse complement strand
TGCTGATTTTACCTTCTATTTCTTGTCTCCAACGTTTTGTTATTCCCAATTCTTCAACACTTCTGTGACTTCCTGTGTTGTGAAATCAGATGCTGGTTTTACAGACTTGTTTGTCTTTGCTGCTTTTAGGAATTGTAATCCTCTATTTTTGCGTCCATGACTTCATACTCCTGTGGTCCTGAAATACTGTTACATTAAACCCACGTTGCTTTTGGTTAGTCCATAGGGAATACAGATCACTTATTTTCCTATTTAGGTGCTTGTCGTACAGAGGTTACTGGCATCCAACCAGTTTTTACAGTCTACATAGTATGGATTCAAATATTTGATAGTCACTGGACTCATTCAGCTTCTCGCTGCAGAAATACTGCTACACAGCAAAATTCACTAGGATAAAGCTTAAGTTGAATTGCTTATAGGTAGCCTGGCCCACTATGATATGCCAGGAATCTGACAGTTATGGCCAATGAAGATGATGAGCTATATTGTTTGCTGGTGATCTGCTCTACACCACCACTCCTCTAAGTCACTTTATCGCTTGCTTTTATAATTTAAGATTCACCTCAAATTTGTTTGGATTGCTGTCTCAGCACAACACTTTAGAGGTAGCTTATGCTTGATTGTGCATCTCCACAGAAAAGAGATTAGAAACAAAAAAATTAGCTCAATAATTGCAAAGAATAAACATCACCTTAAAATTAACATTGTTGAGAATGTATCTAGAGCATGTAAAAATGTTTACAGGAAATATAAACTCTCATGCAAGCTGTTCTGAATGCCCATTACCTGCTTGCTCGCCTCCTGACAAAGTTCAGAATGTATTGGTTGTTCATTTCCAGTATATTGCAGCACACAAAATATGCATGTAATACTTGTTTTTCTGTGCATGAAAGTCAGTTAAAATTATCCTGAAAATATAAATTGTTTGGCACACTAAGAATATTCAATGTTTAGTCCTGTTTCCAATTCTGTCAGATGGAGTACAAATTTTCAGGAGTGGCTGGAACGGTTGAATAATAAGAGACAGAGGATGAAATTTGTCCAGACTTGCTCACAAATTAGGGTTGGGCTAGGAGAATTGTAAAATTTTATTTTGTAGTGTTGAAAATGCTAGCAGAAATCAGATGATCTTTGTGGGTCCATGCCAGAGTCACATGGAGAGCAGTATCTGCAGGAAGACTGAGATTGGTGTGCTCCAGCACCCTCCTGACAGCAGTGCACCTCAGTGTGAGAAAACAAGTGAAAATGTTCACCTTTAGTGTGGGTATAATAGCATCGAGTATCCAAGTCCTGTCTCCATTTTGGTTGCTCTAGCCCACAAACCTAGCCCCTGTAAATTGTAGTAAAAGCAACTTAGAAGATCTCCTTAGGAGAGCAGAAAGTGAAGGAAGACTTGGAGAGCCTTTAAGTTAGATGATGAGGTAGCGAGTCAAGATGCATATAACATTTTAAGAAACTTTCATAACCTGGAGGTTATAAACCTTCTAGACCTATGGAACACCACATAAAGCTCTTAGCACACCATTTAATGATTTAGATCTGTCAGACTTCTTGCATTTTAGGCAGTACTTATTTGAGTCTTTGTCTGTAGATAAACCTCTTATATCGCTCTAACCCTGCACATATCCTTTGCAATTCACAGGCACTTCAGGTGGGAGTAGTTCTGCAGAACTTCAGACTGTAACCCTCATGAAAACATCTATTGCTCACTTTCTGTGGGAATCAATCCTGTGAAGATTTCATTTTTATGGAATATATATATTAAGAATTTAGGTAGTTCTATCTATTTACGCTGAGGGTGGTGAAACACTGGCACAGGTTGCCCAGAGAGGTGGTGGATGCCCCATCCCTGGAAACATTCCAGGTCAGGTTGGACGGGGCTGTGAGCAACCTGATCTAGTTGAAGATGTCCCTGCTCATTGCACGGGCGGGGGTTGGACTAGATGACCTTTAGCGGTCCCTTCCAACCCAAACTATTCGATGATTCTATCAGAATAAGTCTTAGCGAGTGACATCACTTACATACGGTTTTTCCTACTGGTAGAATGGTGTTTTCATTTTGTAAAAGTACTAGTAAAAAAGAGCAATTAACCTTATAACCAAGGGAAACTAGTACATATTCTCACATAGAGTAAAGGATATAGTCGCATAGAAAAAAGTTTCTGGAAAGATGGAAGAAGCTGCCACAGTGTTTTCCTCGAAAAATCCTGACATAAATTCTTTTGAACAAGATAGCCATTCCGGTTTATGCAGAAGTCTGACATACTGCTCAGAAATTCAGTTTGTCTGAGGCTGCTTTAGGCTTATTCAATATAAAATCCATCCAGAGGTCTGGTTCCAGCTACACGTGGAATAATGACTGTCTTTTGATTTGATATGATAGGCAGAATAATACTCTCTTGCTGTAATGTTATAGCAATGGGGCCAAGTAAATTCTCTCTACATGCTGCAACCCACATCTCTTGCTCTCACACAGCAGAACTGTTGGGTTTTTTCTCTTGAGATTTATCCCCCATGGTGGGCATTTAGTCAGACCCTTTGTGTAAAAGGTGGCTATGTAGTGGTGCTGCCTGAACACTTCTTTCTGGACTCTGTAATCCTATGATCTGATCCTCATCATCTTTGAGAGATCTAACTCTTACTAGAGATGAGATTCCTCCTATGGAACATGGGGTACTGACAAACTACATGGTTGGGTTGCTGTTACATAGAATCCTAAGGGATATTACTTGAGATGGTGTATTTTTCATTCAGCAGTTTTAATCTAGTATTGTAACTAAATTCCACTAAAATACATTCCCCCCTATAGACTGTAGCCCAGTCATAATATTTATATGATAGTATTAAAATGCTGTGCCTTCCTCAGTTCCACTTGGGGCTTTTCCAAGTTCTTTTGCTTGGTTATTAGTTGCATTCAGTTACAGCTTTCTAGTTCTTGTATTTCCCTTTAACTCAGTATTTCTTTGTAAGCCAAATTGTATCCGATAAGAACCCTTGACTGACAAACTGTTTGACAAAAAGGAAACACACAGCTGTTACTCTAACATGGTTATTAAAGGTGACCTAGATTTCACTCTGTGTTTCGTATTAATTAAAGATCTTTTACTCAGCCTTCCTGCCTTTCTTCATTAGCATGGGTGGGCAGAACCTTCTCCGACAAAGCTGCCAACAAGTCCTAAATTTGTTTTTGTTGATAAAAACCTATCACAAAACAGGCAAGTCGCTTGTCACGGAACATAAAACAAGCATCATATGACACTAGTTTTCCCTTGCTGCTGACCACTGCCACCTGTGACTTAGGAGTCTGTTGTGTCACTCTATTACACCTCTCCCTGAGCTGCATTATCCTGAAGGCCCTCATTGCAAGAATGTTTATTATTAAATAAAGGAATTTAGGAAAGCTAGAAATCTGTATCCCAGCCTTGCCTTTTCATAATTTCATAAAATAGGTAGCTAGAATGTACAGAATGCAATTCATTTTTTTATAAAGCTTCTTGTTCAGTGGGGAGCTGACATCAGCAGCCAAATTGACTGAGGAAAAATGAGTTACAAGAAATTGAAGCTGAGGAATACAGACTGTGTGTTGAACGTTATAAAAGATTCTCTGCTTACAAAGTGGTTCTCTTGTGTTTTTCAGAGGAGAAAGGAACAGCGTATGTTATAGAGAAACACATGAGAATAAGCACAGAAAAGTTTTGCATGAATACTTGGATGAAAACAAAAGTCATTAAGCACCTGGAGGCATTTACTGAAAAAGAAATGCCAAAACAAATATGGCTTGATGGTTTGCTGGTAAATGAACAATATAGTCATTTCACTACATTGGAACAGCATCTACAATAAAAGGAGAAGTTTGCATTTATTTAGAAAGGGTGAGAGAAAATGCATGCACAATAAATAGGGAACATAGCGTGAATGCAGAATGGACTTGACCTTGGAGGGATATAGGGAGGGAGGGATGACCTACAAACTAGTAGGAGACAAAGTCTCCAAAGAATCTGTTTTTCTGATCAGACTTGATCGCAACCTCGCAACCAGTGCCTGTCACACTGAATGGCGGCTCAGCCCACAAAGACAGCACAGCCAGCGCTCCACAGCTAGTGGAGACCTGTTAAATCCAAAGCTACCGGCTGTGCCTGTGAGAGTCACTACTCCGCAGCTCGTAGGAGCTTGGAAGGGTGTTGTGAGAAACATGCTTGCCACAACAGCGGATTTCACTCAGCATGTGGTTTGGGCTGTTGTTGGCTCAGGACATTGGGCTGGGTGGATCTGAGCTCTGGCGCTGTCTGCCCGTTCTCAATTATTAGCGTTTGGCTGGTTTTGTGCCAGGGAAAGGACAGCTTTCCTGCACTTGCAGATGTGGGGCACTGGGAGTAACGGCACCGCTAGCCCTGTCTGTAGTGTTTCAAACAGTATTTGCTTCAACATGCTGCCTGCCAGGTTCGTTTGACGCCTCCCAGTACTGGAGAGTGATCAGTAACTCCCTATTAATCTTTCCCCCACCTCACTGTACTTTTCCTCTGTCCCTTCTTTAGAATGAAGTGTTCATGCTGTTTGTCTCTCTCAGACTGATCTACTTCATTTTTTTTATTTATCGCTGTGAACAAGGCTGTATTTCAGGATATTAATTCTGGACAGCTTTTGTCTGAGAATTTTGTACACCTTAAAACAGTAGTGCAGGGGCTGCTACTTCTGCCTTTGTGTTTTGTAAAAGTTTGTGTAAGACCTTCCTGAGTGAAAGCAGGGAACGGCCCCCCAAAGGCTGGCCCTCCTGCTGCTGTCTGGTCTGGAGGGCGCTCACGCTGTGGTGCCCAGAGGCAGGCAGGCTCTTGGGCTGCTGGTGCAGCAACAACTGGCACCAGTGCTGGCACTGGGTGCTGCTTCCCTGAAGGATCTTCAGATTGTGTAAAAGAAGGATTTGATTAATTGCTAGTGCTAAGGGCTGGATTGGGTTGGGACGGACGCTTGAGAGAATAAAGACTAGCTGGGCCCAGTACGGAAACTGTTGGGAAAAGAAGGCTGAACTCAAATGAGGAAACAACAAAACATATGATGAGAAAGATTGGGAGCAAAGGAAATCAAGTCAGGTTGATAAAAGTGCTATGAGTCTGAGAAAGTGAGGAATATTTGGTGATAAGGCCTGAGATCGCTGGTAGTGAGCCTGGGACACAAGCTCTGCAGGGGGGGCTTTGGGGATGTGGCAGGAGGGCTGGGACGCTGGGTGGCATGGATGGGGGCTGGGCAGGCTGCGGGGCCAGGACAGAGTGGCGCAGGTGAAGATGGAGCTGAGGAGTCTCTTTCCACCAGAAAACACACATATCTTCCAGAGCCTTCCTGCCTCGTCACTGTGTACTTGAGAAACCCAAAACCAATTTGCATATCTTTGTCCCTGTGCACTAGTGACCATCTACGCAGAGTTTAACTATTAGACTACAGGGGGATTTATTGTTTTAACTGCCGCTATTCCAGTTAGACATCAATGTAGAGGTCTAGGTGGTGTACCTTTGTTACGCATGAGTTTCCTTGTGATGGAATTAGTTATTTCAGCTTTTGGTTTTTTTACTCCACTACATTATATGTGGAGTAAATGTTACGGAAATGTTATGTGGATTAAGTGTTATAAAAAAAAGTAAAAAAAATTAGAAAATGCCGAAGTTAATGTTTGTAGCTGCAGTCTTCAGTCAGTGCTTTTGTATATATTTGTTGTGGTACGCACTTTAATTACAGCATAGTCTCATGTTGCTGTTAAAAGACTGGATTCGTTTCTTGTTGTCTAGGGATGCATCAGGGTTGTGTAGGGAGGGAGCCTGTGTATATAGAATCTGTTTATTTGTTGCAGAAACAGGAAAATTCTAAAATGGGGACTGTGAGGAAGATAATTGCATGAATGCTGTTCAGAGAATTGGGTTGTATGTCTTCTTGCCAGTGGTTTTATTAATTGATTCTGGGCAAGTGACTTGCACAAACTTTTCATGGGTGGTCACTAGTGATGTAATCCTCGGTTTCTGGCTGACTCAGCTGAGATATTCAGAAGTGCTGAGGACTCACAGCTGCAGCAAAAGTCAATAGGAGCTGCGCTTTGAACACGTTGTGCTGTGCAACGCTAATTACTTTGAAAAGCCAAGTCCCAATCATCTGCAGACTTATAAATCAAACTCCAGAATCTAAAGTATATCCTTAGATCTTGAAACTGATCCTGGATTTCAAACCTGTGCTTTTTCATATCAGGCTTGCTTTATCGCTGTTACTTAACCTGTACAATGCTCTCTGTCTGGTGAGATTAAGAGAAATATAATTGTATAAACCAACAGTAATGCTGGATAGAATGTATCTAAATCAGAAACGAGGACCTTTTGTTTAAATGCTGATGTAATTGCTCCAGACTGAGTAAAGAGGCTGACAGTCCCTCAAGGAAAAGTGCTGCTTAGGCACCCGTATCTGGTGAGATAATAACCACAGCTTCCCGTCTGGCTTCTGAGCAGAGTAAAATAGGATGGCAGCCCTTCTACCAGCATCTAGGTTTGGCTTAAGGTCAGTTTTGAGTCACTTGTTCTATGTTGGTTTAGTTTATCATTCTCACTATTGATAGCTGAATTGGTGACTGATATTTTTGTAGCTCTGAGTACTGCTTGATTTTGGTAGATAATTTCTACTCTTAGGAAAAATGCTGAGTTTGAGCACTAAGGAAAAATCTAATGCACTTAACTGTTGGTTTTCTCATGGTTCTGTCAAAATGAAAACGAACCTACTTCTCTGCAAGAGAATCGCTTTGAAAAGTAATTTTCTACTTGTTCCACCTTTAATTAATGCTTTTCTGACAAATTCAATATTTAGAGTATTGCTGTCGTGAGGGTACCACTGTGTTGGGCAGTGTTGCAGACAGACCTGTAGATAGACGAGTTTGTTGCTTTTGTTGCTTCAATGATTCTCTTGGGAAGAAATTACCTTCCCTGTTCTACAGTGCCTGTAGGAGTGTGTATTATAGGAGAGCTGGGACTTCAGTTATGAATCTTGATGAAGCTTTTGTGATTTGAGGAAGGTAATCAACAAATTCTAGGCATTTAAATTACTGGTGTATTCAAAATAAATTTTCCACTGATTAAAATAAAGTCAGAAAAGCTATTATAAAAAGATTGAGCACTGGTAACTCTATTTATTGTAATAAAATTAATTCTTTCTTATAAATTATAAATTAACTGCACCATAACAATTTCATGTATATTAACAATTGGCTTTGAAGTTCTCCACTTCTTACAGGCAAGAGTGTTTTCTTTTTTCAAGGATATAAGTGTTTAGAAACTATAAACTTTGGGGATAGAGGAATGATGGTTCTGCATTTAACATTGTTCTTCCTCCTAAAAGAAAATTATAATAATTTTCCCAGGCTTCCAGTAAATACTGTAGCTGAAGCCAGCACAGTATTTTTGAACACTGTAATAAATGTTCCATAATTGCCTCTGGTGGCAAGTTCTCTGGCTAGGGAATCAGGTTGGCTCCTGCAGTTGAATCATATAATATGATTTTCCTTCACTGCTGTAAATTGGCTCTGGACAGCTTCACATGTCAAATTTGACTACAGTTTTCTGGATCTCACTAGGCAAACTGTGTCATTCACTCCCTGCATTCAATATAAAAAAGTGGTTTCTAGTGTCAGGCCAAAAATATGTAGAAAATCTTCTATTCTATGAGGGCAAGACACAAAAATAATAAAGAAATAATGAATAAAATATTTTAGATTGAGAGTCAGTAGAGAAAATATAAATACATGGGAAATGTTAGGAATAAAGGTGTGTTCTGTGCTGAGACAGATTAAGGAAAACAGGAAGCTATGTTTCACAGTTTCAGAAACAAGCAGTAATGGCAGGGAGTTGCTGCTGTAAGATCAAGGCAGGATTTATTTCTTACATCTTTACTTTTATTTGTAAAATTAAGTGCAACTAATGTCATCTATAGGCATAAGAAGATGGTTTTGGTTTGATAAATCTGGATTTCATACATGTGATAATTTTCATTTTGTCTGTATCATTTTTTACCTTCTTCTCTCCTCTTTATAATTGTGAGATTTCTTTAAAAAAAAAAAAAAAGTTATATGCAGGTGAATTTTACTCAGCCAAGCTGTGTAGGAGTTAGTAACCTTACAAGATTTGTAGGTTTGGGGTTGTTGGGTTTTTTTGGTTTGGGGTTTTTTTGTGCGTGTTCTTTTTTTTCCAGACATCACTTCAGTCCAGCAGGAACATAAATTTAGCCTTATTAATAAAAGTGAATGGTATGAATAAAAAGGCATATATATTTTTTTATCTAATACAAATGTCACTCAAAAGCTCCTGTGTTGCCAAGCAAAATGAGGAGATTATAATGTATAATGAGCATATACATGAAAGCTGATTATGGAAGTGTAGAAGGAATCACAGAAAATAAAATAGGGAGCATAAAATCATAACTTAGAAATAAAATGTACTAATCAGATTTTTTTACTGCATGAAACACTGATTGTCTTTTGGCTTACATGTGGTGTTCTGTTTATTTTGCTAAAAAAAGTTAGGTAAAGGACAAAGGATTTGAGGAATGTTTATAGTCAGATGACAGAATCTGTTTTGTTGACAGGTGGCAGAACTTCAACTACAGAAAGCTATTTAATTTTCCTACTTATTTCTTGTGTTTTACCTTTTCCTTGTCAGTATTTGTAAATGTGTACTAAAAATAGATGTTACAGAATGTACGGAGCTTTTCGCAATAAGTTAGATTATAGATTAAACAATTACTTTTTTTCATTTCTCTCAGTTTACTGCTTCCATTTCCACTAAGTCCAAAAATATATTTTTGTGTTACAACTTGACAAATATAACGCAAACCAACTTGAAATCCTCAGATCCCTGAGCTAGTTATTGCATTGTTAGAAAATCTGGAAAGTAGTCTGGGCTGGAAGTCTCTTGGAGTAATTGGAAGTCAATAGCGGGTGGGCAGGACTGACCTACTGAAGTAATAATGAAATAGCACTGTGGCATTGCAGTGAGAGGGAGCTCAGGCACCGGCAGCGTGCTTGGTGGATGCCTGCACCCTCACTCCAAGGATGAAGCAAGGGAAAAAAATGAATGGGACTGGCAGGAGAAATAACAATGAAAGGTGATGAGAAAGGCCAAAAATTCCACCCGGGAATGTGGAGTATCACAGTGGTAGATGGAGAAACCTTCAGGTTTATTACTGCATTCTGGCTGTTTATGTTTATGTTGATAGAGACATTGGTGTTATGTCAAAAACTGTTTTGCAAAATACCAGTCTACAGATTTCTCTGGTGTCTTCCTGTTTGTCTGTACCGCATTGGATGGTTAACTGCATTTATGATTAACATACCACAACAAAGCTGGTGGATTCATAATGTGACTGCCATTACAAATTCAGCATTTACCAGCAGATACCTGACCAGCTGCTCAACTGCAGAGTTGTGTCAGCTTAAACTAAATTCACTGTGGTATGTCAGAAGATCCAGTATCACTAGCACTACTTTCAGATGAACACCGCGGTATCAGGGAACATATCAAAACATCTGGTTTCATTCTGAAAGATGTCTTTTGGTGAGCAGAACTATCTATGTAGCTTCCTAGGTAGATTTATGTTGAAAAGTCACTTCATTCTTGATAGGATTTTGTCTATTCAAGATCTGCCCCTAGATGAATAGTTAAGAAGCAGTCCTTTTTAAAGCTATAGCAGGAGCTCGACAGCTAGACCCTGAAAATCAACACCAAACGTCGGAATATGAAGGGAAACTCTAGTTGTCACCTTGCGTTAATATAGGCGGACAGTTTACTGGCTCTCAGCTCTCTAGTTCCTAAGGCAGACTCAATGAGAGGCATTTATAATACATATTATTAATTTTATTTGGAAGTCATTCAGGTACTGCGATGAAAGGCAGCAGTATAAAAGTCTTGGAGAACCATATGTGTTTAGGGTTTTTATAGTGGTGGTAGAGTCTTTGGCTGATGTAGAGATTGAAGGCTTAAAAACAAAGTTAACAAGTTAAAACAAGTTTTAACAAGTTAAAAACTTGTTAAAACAAGTAGTAAGCACAGATATTTAAAATGCCGAATGTCCTGCCATCCCAAAGCACTTTGTTTTCTACCTGTCAGAGAACTGAGGGGTGAGAGACGGAGCCACAAAAAGGCTGTTCCTTGGTAATGTCGGTCCATAAACACTTTCTGAAGCAGCAGGGCTGCAGGTTTTTTGCCTTGCACTTTGCAAAGAAGTGCCCTGTGCAGTGCTGTGGTGCAAAGGGCGATGACTGCGGCTTCTGTGTTTTTCACTGCAGAATAAGCCACAGGGTTCTGACTGCGTAACTGCAGGGCAGAATTCCTTCCTTCCCAACAAGGGAGCCTCCTACCCAGGGCTGTCTTTGGGTAAATACTTCAGTGCAGCTATCTGAACCTGTTGTGCATGGTAGGAATAAAGCTTATATTTCAAATGAAGAGGCAAGAAACAGGTCAGGACAGGGATCAGATCTAGCCCATATTGGTAGTAAGAAGACCAGATTTTAAGTATGATTTATTCCTCTTAAATACTGAAAGTATATCTGTGGGCTTTTCTTCATCAGAGTCCAAAATGTACGATAAGATATCTAAGTCCAAAATGTGAGATAAATGTAAGATAATGGTCCAAGCAGCTTTTATAATCCAATTGTTCTCACTCCTTGGCAAGAAGGAACAGTCTCTCTCTTGATTGTTATGTGCTCTAGAAGTTTCCTCCTTCCTAATATAAACGGTTCTTCCCAGCCCTGGGCTTTGTCACTGTGGGGGACGTACATGCTGCTTATTTTCCCCAAACAGTCCTTAACCAGCTCCCTGAAAATCCCTGCTTACAGGGCAGGAGGAAACCGCGGGTTTTGCCCTTCCCAACAACCTTCACGCAGGTTGTGTGCATCCTGCCAGATGCGAGTATGCTACAGGTTACTGCCGAACACTAATCTGATTTTATGCTTTCTCTCTCTTGGAGATTGCTTTTGGTTATTGGCTGCCTGAGTGATGCAAGCCCGATGCCATGCTCCCATGGCACTGGGAGCAGAGTGACGTGATCCAGAGCAATCTGACTCATTCACTCGCACTCTGTCTTCCCAAGCAGGGAAGTTCATGACTGCCCAATGCAGAGGGACGTTTCTGACACGTCTCAGGCAAAAGCTCGGTGGCACTGTTAATAGAGCATGGCTGTCTCATTTGTAGGCTCTATTCATCTGACAGCTAAGAATTATCAATACTGATGCTTCACTCCCTCTCTCTTTTTCTCCAAGCTAGTGATTTGTCTATGTTATGGGTAGGTAAGCTTGACAAAACATTACACATTAGCAGCTGAGACCATGTTTGAAATGGGAAAATTGCTAGCAAACTGCTCCATTAGAGACCCAAATAACAAATTCTTTCTTTCCCTCAATGAAAGAGAGATAGTTAAGGCCCAAATTAATATGTCTGTCTCCCCTACTCTGCAGGGGAATCACTCTTCAAGACAAATGGCTTCGTCACTCCTGAGAGGGTGAGCTGGCTCTACGAAGGCTGCGTTAGGCAGAGTTTTTTATCCTTTGTGTTTTGCCATCCTGGGTGTGAGCAGTACAGGCGCCAGATTGAGGAGGTGATGAAAAGATTTGCACCTCAGTGAACTTTGAGATGGATTAGCATGGGAATTTGAGTGCTTATTCTTTACTCTGGGATAGTTTTTCATATTTAACTGCATAGTTTCCCCCGTTTGTTTTATTTTTTTTCTCCGATATGTTTACTTTTTGCTCTCATTGCTGCAAAGTCATTTAAAGAGAGGGGGAAGAAGGAGGACTTTATCCTGTCTAACATCGTGTTATTACAAGAAAAATGCATCTGAATCCATTGGGCCCTCATACTTTCCAATCTCTGATAATATATTAGAGAAGAGAAAGGAAATTGTTCTTGTCCTTTGATATTGTTGTCAAAGACTCTAAAATAAAGCTTCGAGAGGCAGACAGAGCATTGCTGCGTGTCAGAAGGGGGGAGATATGCTTCAATTCATCTAAGCGATACAGCTGGCAGCAGGCAACATGGCACAGTGAAATGGGTAACTGAAAGGAGGAACAAAAGCCCCTGAGAGGTTTGAACATGGCCAATTTATTTTATCAGTTTTGTGAATTCTACTTGTGGAGTCTTTTAAATAGATCTTCTTATGAAATACCAGAGGAAAATGGAGGAAAATTCTGTTGAGTTGTAAGAAATCTTAGATGTGGGGGATAGTAGTTCAAATGATCAAAATTTAGCCTTTTAGGAGTGTGTCTCTTTTACAGAGTTCTCAAATGTGTTGTAAAATTATTTGATAGTATATTCTGGTGACACACACAAAAAAATTAACTCACCGATGTTGCTTTGCACTAGCACAGGTAGTTTTATAGTGTATGACAGCAGTTCATAGTATGCAGGGATAGACCATGAAAAACACAGTTTTCCAGAGGTCATGTTCTAGGTAAACTAGGTAATTTTCTCTGAAATAAAATGTGGCTGTAAAACTTAGATTAGCTTTTCACTTTTTGGAGAAAAAAATGACAACACTGGGTAAGAACTCTGTTTTTCACTTTACTTGAAAGGTGGCACCTCTAGCAGCAGTTTCCCATTATATCATGAATAACACGGGCTTATAATTAAGCCTTCATCACCTTGAAATTGCCAGCACCCCTTCTGGCAAAACCTAGTGTTTCCTAGAGATTTTTAATCCTGTACTGTCCTTCACATGTCATTTATGAGCTCAGATGAGGTGAAAGCACAAAGTATTAATACAAGTAATTTGTTTTCTACTATTTTAGTTGTGTAGCTGCATTGTGTTTTTCAGCCTATGCCTGCCAATCTATAACGTGCATTTATGAAAAAACAAACAAAAGTCAGATTAGTACTTCATACTTTTAAAATACCTGCTTATTTAATGCTGTACTTTATGTAATGCTCCAAGATCATTTTGTGTCCAACTTGGAATCCACCTGCAAACACACCCTGATGAGAGCACACGGTACTGTAGCTTGTTGCTTCTCCAGTAGCATCTGCAAAATGTAGTGTGCTAAGCATAATGTGCTATGTGTAGTCTTTAGTCCTTCATTTACAAAGAGCTTCATACAATTAAAAAAAGTAAGGTGCTAAGGTGAAAATATAGCAGCAGATGACAACAGCCTTGTCCATCTATTTCTGTACAGGCCATCTGCTGCAAATTTTGTAGGAAAGGGTGAAGAATTCAGTACTGCTTCAGAAGGTAGCTCTCTGAAACAACTCTTTTTCTGTATTCCTCTCCACCTTTTCTAAAAATTTCATTTTTTCGTATTACTCGGGATCTGTGGCTATGCTAATTTTGGCTTTTTTTGCCCTTTGGTGGCAAAATTTCTGTGTGTATTTCCACCCTTGAGTCACTGAAATTTCCTTGGAATTTTAAGTGATTATAAAAAGGGGCCATGTTTCCCCCCATCACTATATTTGGGTTTCCCTGTAAGGACTGCTATGCTGCGCCTATGTGCAGCATGTGTGAACCCCCAGTTTCCACACATAAGGCAAGGGAATTGGACAAGCATGGCCATCTTTTGTTCCTAGAAGTGTCTGCATAGAAATACTTGGGAGGAGTTAAACACCAAACTGGCAAGCTGACAAGAAGCCTTTATGGGAAGAGTATGTGTACTGCTAATTCTGGTGACAAACACCCAACAATAGTAGCGTGCTGAAGCTTACAGCAATTTGCATTTCACTGTGGACTTGCCAGAAATGAAGCACGTTATATTTAGACCAACTGGAAGGGAAATCTCAGACACTAATTCAAATCACAAAACAAGGAATAGAAGTAACTCTGATCACAACCTTTAAAATAGACTGCTACAGAAATAAAAGAGTGCATGCACTTTGACTGTACAAGTTGGCTGTGCAAGTATCACAATATTCATGACTTAAATAGTTTCTTAGAGTATAACTGAGCTGGCAAAATATCCTATTTTCAAGGGGATTTTTCTTTTGTCTATTGAAAGCGCAGATCAACAGAAGGATAGGCTGTGCAATAGAGGGCTGATGGGCCTTACAAATTTTCTCTACATTATTCCCAGGTCCTTTAAAAAACATTATTTACTTCTCCCTGCATCTCATTTTATCTCCCTTCCCGGTTTTAAAATTTTTTCTCCCCTGTGCCTTGCTGCAGCAGCTCTAAATTACTAGAGTGATTCATTCCATCATTCCAGTATGTTTTTGTTCAAGCAATTCTAAACCATTTCCAACAGCAGATTTTTGCTATTGAAACTGTTTCTTTTTATGAGATTTTTGGAAAAAATATACAACGTTTGAATAATAAGTAAGAGCTAGGTAAAATCAAATTTTGCTTTCAGTTCCAACTCTGTAGAATTTTAGCTGCCACGGTCATTTGAATTTGTTGTATGGGGATCAACTTTTACATTTCTAGTTGAGATGAATATTTAGGTTTCATCTGAGGAGAAGATAGTCCTTTTAGCAGAAATTTGGGGAACTTGCTGACAAAGACTTGAAAATACTTCTGGGAAGGAACAGAAATTAATCTTAGTGATTACTGTATGCGGTATCTTAAAGCTGCTTACATTTTATGTTGGTGAAACATGCATTTATGATACTTCATGAAGAATACTTCTTTCAGACCAAATCTCAGAAATGAAAACAACAGCATTTTCATGTAGTCTGGACCGTATTTTAGAACACCTTCAGTATTTGGTAGTTAAAATAGGAAGACACAGTCCTTTTTTGCTCTGCTTTAACATAGACTCTCCCCCCACCCCCTTAAAAATCTGGATTCATATTGCACTGAATTCCACTTTGGTTTTCAGCGTGTTCCCACAGATTGTTGCTCCTGGGTTGCTCTGATAGTATTATTAATCTGCTTATTAAGCTGTCACAACATAACATAGCTTTTAGTTTAGATAGCTATGTTCTATTTGCAACAGCTAGTCAAGGAAAGCGTCTGTATTTTCTGCCTTAACTTTGATTAAGTATATATATACCTACTATTTTTCATGAATTCCGTGAGCTTTAAAGACGTCATGTCTGTAGCCTTTTTTCTATACAGATTTAGTGTAATCAGTGAGATGATTTTATTTTTGAAGTTATTTTCTCAGTATTTTCTCCATTTCGTGGCTTTCAAAAGGAAAATTTGATTCTCATAAAGACTCTATAAAATTGTTTTATATTTATATAAAAATTTGCTATCATGTTTAATGTTATTCCTGTCCTATAACTATGTAGTTAACATGTATATTACTTTGTTTGTTTTCAGACGTTTGGAACAAAACCTCATCAAAATCATTCCCCCTGGAGCTTTTACGCAGTACAAGAAGCTTAAGAGAATGTAAGTTTTAATAACAAGACCAACATGCAAGAGCAATCATGAATCTTCTAGCTTCAAGTTCAGTATCTTTATTTTAGAAACATATTGGCAATTTCTATGTTGAAATCACTGGGGATTGCACAAATAATCTCTTCAAAGTGTAAGCAACAATGGAATTTGGTTCAGCATGCCTAACAGTGCATGGAATCCTTAATAATGCTTAATTTCACTTCCTATTATAAACGATGTGAGCTAATTAGTTGTTAGTCTGTTCAGACTTCAAATCTACTTCCTCAGAAAAGATTTTAAGTTCTGTTTTTTTCTCTCATTCATTCTGGTATCTGTTTGCACCACTTCAGTTTAGTTGACCCCAGTTATAGCAGGAGTGCATGTTCTTGCAGAGTAGTTAGGATTTTTTTGTAATGCATATAATGTCCTGATGCTGAAATGCTTTGACTGTTTACAGGAAAAGAAAGAAACCTGCCGGAGCTTGTTTTCTCTATTTCTTAATCGCCAGTAGATACCCAGACAATTCTTCTCTTATTAGCTCTTGTGTTTTCTCTTTGGATTTAAAAAACATAATCCTGATTTGTAGCAGCGTTCTCATGCAGATAACCTGGGCATTCCCCCTGGTGGGCCTTTCTTTTCAATTTTAAGTGATATGTGAGAGGTGTTGTGACAGTAGTACAATGATACAGACAATGGTAAAACAAGTTACTCCTGCTTCACCATAGTGTCAAGACGTTGATGGGTACCACTGGACCAATAACTTCCAGAAGTCATTCAGGCATTGTAGCTCAGTGCTAAGGCTGCTAAAAATGTGCCTTTACAGTTCTTGTTTTCTGATGTGAACAATACTTATTGGAATTAAGAAACTGTCAGCTCATTTCACAGAAGGCAGTGGATTCTCAGATAGCTAATGCTTTTGGAAACTGAAATGAGCTTGCGCTCTACCTTTGGATTTAAGGGTAAAATCACTGTTTGCCAGTCCAAACTTATCAAGTTCCTAGAGCTGAAAAGCTGTAAATATGGATCTTAATATTTAACAGGTCGAATCATCAATCTTATAGAGTCTCTATTCTTCTGTCTCACTTTCAATATAGCTGTATGTATTTTTAAACAAGTACTGTATTAGATAGCTAGATGGTAATTTCAGTGAAAAATGACGGATTCCTTTTCAGTGACCTAACTTGTAACTTTTTCATTATTAAAGTCACTACTTAGTTCTTTCTGAGGTATGACTAATTTTGGATTTTGGCAATGTTTTACTGTCCTTCCATTTTTCATGATTGGTGAACTCTAGTTTTATGGGAATTGACCAAAAAAATGTTCTTTAACTTGACTAGCTGCTCAACCCAATGCTCCACTTACTATGTGAAATGATTAATGTTAGAATTTCACAGCAGAATTCCATTAGCAAGTTGTGTTAACAGCTTTCTGGAGTATAATTGGCATACTCATTGAGATCTGAACTCATAGTTAAATAATAAATTATTGTGCCAGATGATCTGTATCAAAGCTTAGTTAATGTGACAGCATTTTGTGGAAGAACTTGGGATAGATATTTAGGCTGCAGAATGTCCCATAACAAACATGACATTTTGCCATTTGGTTG
>NW_008824283.1:6922538-6930280 GCF_000699105.1 Pygoscelis adeliae | reverse complement strand
TGCTGGACAGTGAGGCTCTAAATTGGGCATCACTGTTGTTACACAAGGTTTAATTGAGGACATTTGTTCCACTATTTGAAGAGATTATTGACATCATCTTTTCAGTGTGCAAGATTCCCAGTATTGTTAACACAAAAATATACTTTGGTCAAAAGACTACCTTTTAAAAGAAAATACTTATCCATCCTTTTCCTCATAGAGGAAGGACATGAAGGACATGTTTGATATCACTAAAGTCTTCAGCCTTTCTTAATTTCTGTCACTTTGATTTCAATGAGCAATGCAATAGCATGAAGATTATTATTTTAATTAATTGGTGCCCTACCCAGGGTACAAATTAAGAACGTTATTGTTATTATTAACTATTATTGATAATAATATTTTTATATAATTCAGAGGATAGTATTAGCATAACATTGTGAATTTTATTGTATTTTTCTCCTGGTGAATAAATATGCAAGAATGTTAGGGATAATAGACTGCTCACCTGCAGCACTCTCAGTATTTTGATTGTTTAGTGAGTATTTCCTGCAAGATTGCACAGTTTCCTTTTCTTGAATAATTGGATAACTGAAACTAATTTTTAGGTAAGAGCCAGTTGTCCAAGATAACCTTTATATTACTTGTTATTAATAGGTCAGGATGCTAGCAGAAGATGTATGTATATTAATTCAAGTGTTATATTTGCATCTAGCTGAAGTTTGCTGTTTAGAATGTCTCTTCAGTAGCTTCCGGGATGGGAGAGTTATTTTGGTGATTTGGTTTTAGCAAAGGAGCTGAAATCTTTTTTGTCCTGGACTTCATCACAATTGTCTACATCTTCTCACACAATTAATTACATGAAGCTAAATGTGTCTGTCTCAGAAGGAAGATTTGACATCTGTAGGATTCAAATATGCAGTTGAATTACATGATCTGGGATGATGGTTCCCCTGATTTTGGAGTGAATGTAGCAGGTCCTAGCTCTGTGCTCAATTATTCGAGGGCTTTAGAAGACGTTTGAGGGGCTCGAAGGAGATACATCCCATCTTCAGAATTAGAAGTTGTTGTCATTATTGCATGAAGTACCCAAGCCCAGACATGCCATTTGGAATTCATTTACATAGCAGTTGTGCTTGTACCATAGTTCTGTAACTTCTAGCCTACGAGTTCCAAAGTTTATGGCATTACCTCCCATTTTATCTTTGCTTTTCCGAGACTTTTAACTAACAAGTTTGTAGCACAAGACTAAGAGCCAAGTACACAGAGCCACTTTGAAAGATGTGGTTGTACCTCTCTAGCTCTGATGCTTGTAGTGGCATTTCATGTTGTCAAATTAATTTTCCCATATATTAGCAGAAAACACATTGAGATTTCACAGTCTTCCCAGTAGCTCTGTGGCGTTGCTACTTCTGTTAAGCAGCTTCTAAAAACTAAACCATATATGACATGGATTTTTGCTGAGTACTCTTGTCAAATGAGAACAGTCCATTTTACATGTTAATCAAGTAATCTGTTTCTAATAATGTTAGTCGACAAAGAGAATATTCATCCAATGCTATTAATAGTTTTGCATTTGGCTGCATCTAAAAATAAATCTGTTTTGTTTCAAAACCTTTTACAGTAAAGACATTTAAGCCATACAGTCATATGTTATACAGTGACTCACTCAGGGTATCCTTGCTCCCCTGGTGCAAAGTCAAAAACAATTTATGTCCCTAACTGGTAACTGTCCCTAACAGCCACCCTCCAAGGTGTGTTAAACAACCTTTTGAAAGAAGACCTCTACCGTACTGTCAGAGGTGCAGGGAGACTAGTATGAGGTGACTAATGTACTCCCTGCCTAGGTGGAATCCTGCTAAGTTTATTACATTTCCAGCTAAAAAGCCACACTTCCACCGAGTGATTCAGAGATACCCTAAACTATGAAAATGAGTCTTATGTGATCTAAATTGACTTAGTTGTGCAGGTTAGAAAAACCCGTTTCTCTTTGTCTTGATGTAAATCAAGCACAGAATAGGATGATCTTACCAAAGCAGACCAAAGGAAGGGAACAAAAGTACAAGGACATAATTGAATCCCTTTGCCTTAGTCAAGTCAGGAGATGGAGCCTCCTTATCCAACAGCAGTGGAGCTTGGGCTCTAATGGAAAGGAAATAATGTGTCTAATTATCTTCTAATGCTGATTGTAGTGCATCTGCATGAAGTGAGTGAGTGTCATCACCCAGCATGGCATTTATGCATGTTCAGGCACCATTAGTTATACACTCATTAGCGTCCGGACATGGGGAGAGAAAAAGGATGGAAACGTTGAAATGTAGCAAATCAGTAAAATAGTGCTGAAATACTTGTTTCAAAAACTAGATGCCCCTTTTCAGATGCTTGTCATTGTTCAGCAAACTCATGATTTCATGTCATTGTAATAGGTTTTAATATGTTCCTCAATAAATAGATAGCACAGATTCACATCAGACTTCTGCTTACATAAATTACTAGATAAAAAGCAGCAAATGCTACCAGGCAGTCTAAACAAGTTTCACAAAAACCTGTATAAAAATAAATATTCCTACTTTCACTGTCACAAATTTGGCTGCTGTGAGTTGAGGTGAAGAAAACCTTCACTGAATGCTGTCCTTGTAGGCAGGATGTTGTAATAGAAAACATCAGTAGATCGCAGAGCAGTTGTTTCATGAGCCTTATAAAAGAACCAAAGAAAATCCCACTTTATGTGGCTAGATTTGAAAACAGTTAGAGGACTTGACTGAAATTTTAACCAACAGAATTTGTAGTTCGAAACATGTATAGAATGGAAAACCTTCTTACTTTCTGATTCATAAGTTCTTGTTCAAGTGATGTTTATTTAGAGTCTGACTGGGATCCTTAGCATGTGCCCCAGTGGAAATAACAGTGAATATGTACATGAAATACTGTATTACTCCAGCTTCAGCTATCAGTGAAACGATTTGATACTACTGATACAAGCTGATACCAACTGCCAGTGAATGCAACGAGGTGGCTGAAAGTTATGCCTGTTGAACTGTTTGACAGAAAGATTGGATTGCAGTGATAGTCATGATAAGGCACCCAATTCTAAGCATCTGGGTCCCAAGTGTAGTAAATTTGGCTCCATGTATGAAGAAATTGTGGTGTAGTCTATATTTATCTTTGCGTACATGGTTGGTTATGATTATAATTGAAGGGTATTTTCCAAACCAGGAACGCACTTTCCCTGGAAAATGACAGCAGGCTATAACTGAATTCCACTCACATTATAGCTGAAAGGGTGGAATCTTGCTGGAGCTCCCTGACAGGGCCTGCAACGATCTGGGTGTTCCCCGCAGTGCTGCTGGCTTCAAAGGTCCATGATTTCCATTCAGATGCTCAAAGGTTTTCCCTAGTGTCTGAAAACTCTAGGCAGGCCTGTCAGTGCTGTGTCAACCCTCTTCTCGCCCGCCTCACCAGATCAAGGTCATGGTAGAATTTTGAGCTGCTTGTTTTCTCTAGGCTATTAAAAACCAAACATCACTGGTACAGTGCCAAACTCCTCAGTGACGCTGGTGCCTGCTTTGGGATCGGGGGCTAGGTAGTCTGTTTCCCGTCCCCTTTTCCATTGGTATTAAACAAAGATGGCATGGGAAAAGTCTTACCTCAGGAGAATTTTATCATCCTAAGAATTATAAATATTGTTCCATATAAATTGAGACTAACCCTTAGTGGAATTTCCTAGGGTTTTGATGGGAATTTCGATTGACTATACTACATGTTTCTGGCATTTATGAGTATGTTTATCTTTACATCTCATTTACTGCAAGGTTTCTTCTCTTAGACAAACACAGTCTTGCTGCCTCAGAAGCCATTCCTCTGGTGCCTATACCATGCTGACACCGTTAATCCCACCGTCTTCCTTAATGCATGTCCTGCCAGCACTTTCCATCTACCTTAGAACCTCTCCTCACCTTATCTATCATTTCATTTATAATCAAAATATGATCTTCTGTACTGTTATAAAGTTAGCCTTCCATGCCTGCATTTAAACATTCAGACAACCTTTATGCATTGTCACAGGCTGCTCCTCATGCTTGAGGGCCACACCACAGAGTCACAATTCAATCTCCATTATTAATAGTTCTTAAGATGGTTTTATCAACCATTTTTATTCAATGGGCTACCTCACTGTTGTTCTTCAAAGCTCTTCATAAAACTCCCTGTTTCAATGTCCATAAAATGAAAGACCTTATTAACAGGGTAGCTGCCGATTTACTGAGGCTATGGCCTGTCATGCTGACTGATGTTTTCTGATCATTCCTGGAATTTGCCTATCTGTGTCCTTACATAGTTCATAATTTCACTGAGGTAATATGATCTTTTAGTTCTGTTTTTGTATCAAGTATATTCTTCCAATAAACTACAGCTAAAATATTTTCATCAAAGTCCTGTTTACAAATATTTCTTTAATCCTCCCTTCTCTTTACAGAGACATCAGCAAGAATCAAATATCTGACATTGCACCTGATGCATTCAAAGGCTTGAAATCTCTCATTTCATTGTAAGTAGAAAATAGAATTGAATGGGTATTTGGGGAGAGATTGCATGTAAGAGAAATAAAAATTATAATGTGCTGTCTGGGAGAACTTACGTTTCTGCGTGCAATTGCCAGCTTGCATGAAGCATCTGATCTTTTGTAAATGAAAAATTGGTCATGAAGGTTAGAAGGAGGAACTGTTTACACATCTCTAGTAAGTTCTTTTATAGATGAACACCCCCAAGGTTACTGACGTGTTCACTTCTTCAAATCAGCGCATTAGTTGATCTACTGTACATGTGCAGCCGCAGGCTAATCCATGCCCCCCAACTCATCGTGGCACACAAAAACCTCATCATAGCTCAGACACTGGTAGTGTTAATCAGGGAGGAGTTAGGGGAAATACTTACATACTGAATTTTTCTTCTGTATTAAAGAACTGAGATTGCACTTTCGTGAGTTTTTTGATTTGTTTTTTTGGTTTTTTTTTTTCAAACTAGTTAGGGAAGAACCTAAGCTCTTAAGAAAACATTTATATTTCTTAGCTGTAATTACTACTTTATTAAGCTGGAAGGGGACTAAAATATGAGTTCATACAGAAGATAAAAGGAAGGTAGGATCTCTTGACAACCATTTGTTTCTCTTTATAGAACACAGAAACTGTTTTAGCACCAAGTTGAATTTAAATGCAGCTATATTTCAACCTAGCTACCCAAAGCACTATTAAAACAGTGGAGCTTTTAATGGGTAAAAGGAGTGAGCAATACAAGGTCAGAAGCTGCATATGGAGAATGAACAAGAATAGAGTGTTAGAAAGATCCCCAGGTTGAGAGAAGAGGGTAAGCTCAACTGGAATGATATTTACCTGCGTTAATTTTAAAGACAGTTTTAAAACATTTAGCTCATTAATATTCAGACAACAGTTTGATTTTTAAGAGTGTAGTTTATTTCTAAAAGCTGCCATAATTTTATTCTCTGAATGCTGGATAATTCTAACAACCTATATAAGTTGTTGACTAGTGCTAATATTAGAAGATTAGTTGATACTAAACTTAATATGTTACAGTAAACTTCTGAGCCAGAATGCAGAAGGATAGGCCTTTTTTTGTGCCCTGAATCCAACTGGGAGAATGCCAGAAATATATATTAAATGTTGCTAGCCGTTGTTGAATAGTTAGTGCAGTATTATTCAACATGCTGTGGAAATGGTCAAATCCCTCAATGCTGTCTGGAAATGATTCAGTAAGAGAATGACATTTACTGAACACTACAGTTTTGGCTTAGTATGAAACTACTGCTGATGCTACAGTGCTACAGCTTTCTGGTCTTGGCAAACCTCCTGGCTAGGAGGAAGCTGGACAGGCAAGACATTTCTACTGGGGTTGACTTCCCAACTCAGAAGTTATTCATATTAGCTATAGCTAATGCAGATACCCCCGGATGGCTCCAGGAGTGGGGCAGAACACATCAGAGTGGGCAGAGAGGAGATGAGAATATAAACTGGGCAGGAATTTATAGTGTTTTGAGTTGCACACAGAAGCAAGTGAAATGGCTGTGTATTCTCTGCCCAGTCATCCAAAATGATATTTTAAGTAAATGATGTTTAAATATGTTTATATCCAAGTGGGTAAAATAGTGCTTAAGTTAATGCTAGGAGGTTACAAGGGGGAAGAGAGAGGGAAGAGAGATGAGATGCAGCACAGAAAGGGCTATAGTAAGGGAACTGCCTCTGAGCAGTCTTTCCTTTTTTCAGTGTTTGTCTCTGCCTCAGTTTCCTTCTACTGCAGCCACACAAGGCTGTTGTAACCCACAGTCTGTTTCTCCTCTCTTTGGCAGACTGGTTTCTAGGACAGTATCGACTCCAGCCTTGATGTTGTCAGCCTCCTCCTCTAGGTTCAGGTGTCCATTGTGCTTGCCATTGGCTTTTACTTTTTTTGAAAGGTTTTACTCTTGCTGTTCATTGCAGGTAGGTCTTACAAATGTTTTCTCTATGGCTGATAGGCAAGAGTTAGTTCCCTGATCTTTCATGACTTGTCACCCAGACCTCTGGCAGGTTCTTCCCTGCTGGTCACTTCTGTAGCTGTTTCAGTTTCTGAGCCCTAGATATCTTTATGGAGCAAGACTATCTGCTGTTCTGCAGAATCGGGCTTTCTCTGAAGAAACTTCCCCCAGGTTTCTACTTCCAAGAAGTAGAGGATCTTCTTTTGGCTGATCTCTGCTATAGCCACCAGTGCAGTTCTGTCAATCGCAGAAAGACAAGTAAGTGCAAGAGAAGATGACTCCTGTGAAGTGCCAGCCCTCCCAATGAAATTGCCAAAGGGGAAAGAACAAGGAGGTAGAAATGAAGTAAGACAGTTTGCTTACTAGTGTTTTCTCTTTTAAGCGGCTCAGTCTTTTTGGTGCCTGAGGCCCCAATAACTTTAGTCAGCTGCATGCCCTGAAGGAATGCTGCTCTGCATACAATGCTTCAGCTCAGCTGAGAGTAACTTTTATTTTACATATATGAAAGTCAAATGTGATTGGTGGCATATATTTTAATGAGACACCATTGAGGTTTAATCTGTGCACAGAGCAGCTGGACTTTTCAGCCAGCTGAGTTAAAAGAAGAATAAAGGAGGGGAAAATATTAATGCACAAATGAAAGTAAGCAACTTTGTTTCCATTAAAAATGAAGTACTGCTGTACTGCCTAAAATCCTTGCTTTTTTTTCCCCTGCATTATTCCCTTTTTCCCCTCCTCCCTTTACTCCCCGCTTGCATGCAATTGCAGTGCTCCCTATGGGTCTAAGAGAGTGAAAGTGCTTATCTGGAAGACAGCCAACATTGTTAGTCTAGCTGGCTAATGGAGGCCTATATATAGTGGGTTGCTACTCTACTTTCTTCTGAAGTTAACTTACGTTAGTGTTTCCAGGCAGAACTGTTTCTCAGAGTACTCTGCCTATTGTACCTGTGTAGAGGTAGAAGAAAAAATGGTGCACTATAGTTTTCAAAACACAGGAATGTTTATTACAGAAGCAGTTGCCCCTAAAATGTATAAAACTTAAATCTTTTAAAAGCGCTAAGTGATCCATATGCTAGCAGGTCATAAGTTTTTATTTTAAATCTATATATTTTCTCTAACAAGAAATCCACCTATGGGAATCAAACAGGTCACAAAATCTTAACACTTTAAATAAACCATTTCTACCTTAGGTTTTCTCTGCATTTAGTGAAAGAATGGCAAGCTTGTTCTTGTAAGGACT
>NW_008824283.1:6897798-6922514 GCF_000699105.1 Pygoscelis adeliae | reverse complement strand
CAGGAAAAAAAAAAATTGTTTTCTCCGTGCCCATTTTTCAGTGGGATTTTTTTCCCTATTCATATAATGACTGTGTGGAACAAGGAATTTCTCTGTTTTTCTTAGAAATATTCGGGAATGTACATAACTTTTTTTTTTCCTGGTTGTGACAACAATTAAGGAACTGGAATCATTCTCCTTTAAGAAAGTTTTTTTCTTCTTCCCAGAGTTTTCTGGCTTCTCCTTTTCCTCTTGTGTCACATGCAGGCGGCTCTGTGAGTCATTGGTCAGCTCTAGGTCTGTATGTTCTGTGGATTTAATTCTGTTCCTGAAGTTCCACTAAGGCTTAGATCCTTAGCATATTTTTGGTATGAACCAAACTTCAAACCTGTTTATGGACAAAACTGAAGATACAGTAAGATCCAGCCTCTGGTTTTGAGAGCAGAGTTGTGGAGAGCTTGCTGTAAAGCCGTTGTGGAGAATGGAGGGTGTTGTGGATCAGGGCTTGAGAAAAAGGGTCTTTAGTCTTAAAGATGCTACTGTGGGATTTGGGAGGAAGAAGTTATGTTGCATAATTTCAGTGACAGCTGTTGGACAAATAAACTGCTTGTCTATACCAAAGTCTTCCCTCTTGAAAAAGTGGAAGTATTTCTCTGTCTCAAAAAGATGGTACAAGGGTGTATACATTAAAGGCTGTGAGATGTAGTGATACTGCAGTACTTGGGACCATATGAAATATCCAAGATGAGAAACAAATAATTAGAATGATTTGAATCTAAAAAAACAGTAAGCAGCACAGATGTAAGTGAGCCGTGGTAATGTAGCCATGGCTTTTGTGTTGAAGGGATTAGTCTTGCCATCCAATACTTCTTTCCATATAAACGTGAGAACAAATAGCACCCTTGCATTGAGAAGTGTGGCCAAATTGGTTGATTGCAAAAGAGTGTGTTATCTTAAGTTTAAGCAAAAGTTTGAGAAATGCTCTGTTTGTAGTACATGGTGTTTGTGTTACAGTTAGAATTGCACTTTGCTGGAGTTGGAGTGGTTAATAACAGCGCACAACATGGGGGCTAAGTTACAAATAGTTTCATGTTTCAAGATTGCTGCATGCACTTTTTCAAGTAAATTAATTTTTCATTTAATCAACTCAAAATCTGTCTAATATCAGTGAGATGATTGTATCAGCATTTGGTTATTGTTAATAGTATCAAAGATAAATGTTATTCTTGGGGTCAGTAAACTTCCCACAAACGTAGGTTTGGAAGGCCACATCCAGACTGTCTGGGGACATTTTATGAGATATGACAAAATAGTCTAAGCCTTCAGTGTGTTAAACTGAATGAATAAATTTTAGACCACTGCAGAGGGAGAATTCCTTTGCTTTTGTTCATATACTGAATTAAACTAGTGAACAATTTCAAAGCTTAGATCAGCCTGGGCACAAAGACAAGAGGCAGCTTAGATTTTGACACAGCAGTCCCATTTAGACCATCATCTCCTGGGTGATGATGTATGTGATGTCATTCATGGTGATTTGAAATCTGCAATAAAAAACTGTCTATTGCAATAACTGCCAAACTTATTTTAAGGTAACAAATTGCTTTGGATAGTTTTACTGTGATTTATTTAGCCTAACTTGTTCTGAAGAAATATGAAATAGTGCAGGGAAAAAAAATTACATGTCTAAGTTTCTTCCAGATATTAGAAATTTATTGCTGTTTTTATCCCTATCAGTTCCTCCTCTTTTGAAAACTTGAATTCTTATTGAGCCTGTGCCATTGTACATAGCTTGGGAAATATAATTCTTCCTAGCAAGAATTGTTTTCACAGTCTGAAGGAAAGTTAAAAGCATTCTGAGGACTGAAAAAGACATTGCATAAAGTCAAAATTTGACACTTCAGTAAGAATGTTTCAGCCAAGCCAAAATAAAGGAACACTTAGCTGGAGACCATATGGTCCAGAGTAAGGGGTTCTGTGCTAGGCTTTCATACCCCCAAAAAGTTCTGTGTCACCTTCCAGGGAAAAATCTCTATATTCTGGGATCTAACTTAACGAAGCAGCTAAATTGCAACTACATTTGCAAGTAAGGTAGGCTGATGAACTGTAAAATAAAGACAACACAGCTATTATTGTTTCACACCCTTAGAAGGTGGTATGCTAAACTTCAGTGCATATGAAAGGTAAAGTCTTTGCAAATTGCTTAATTTTAAACTTTTTCAAGAGATCAGAATCTCTAGAGACTGTGAAGAATCAGTGAGACTTTTATGTTTCAAGATCCTGCCGCTGAAGGTTTGTTACATGCTTAATTACATTCACACCCAAGATAACATATGTGTTGCTATGTGTGCTTCCAATGCTTTCTTTGCCTGGTATGTCCCAAGCTTTTAGATGAATCTATGCAGTGACTGTTTTCACCGTTTAATCTTTAGTTTTAACTACTTAGAACATCAGTTGGATTAATCTACAAAACTTGAAGTTTAGTAGTAACAATTAATTGTTTAACTGGAAATTTAATATTTAATTGTGTCTTGGAATAGATACATTTTTGGGGAATCTTAAAATATGATGCCAGAATCAGGCTGAAGAAACATAACACCTCATTATGACTTTTATATATTTGTATAATTTCTTATTGCAGATCCATAATAACTCTTCAGCTGAATAGGGTGCTTCTTGCAGGGATCTCCTCCAATGCTTGCGGTGCAGCCAGGGGTCTGTGCTTTATGTGTGTTGTCCTTCCCATTGTTTGGAAGGTTGATGGCAGCCTGAAAACTGCTGCAAGTTGTGAGCCAATCTGCCAGGTACTTTTGAAGAACTGCAGCTCGTGGTTTGTGGCCATGCTGAAAGCATTTAGCTGTGAACTAGCAAGCTGATGGCTCTAAGTGCCACTAAGAATATAGCCCTCAGACGGCTCAGCTGCACCTGTGCCATAACAGCAACTTGCTGATGTTAGAAAGCCACCTGCAAAAAATTTGAGAAAAGTTTGCTTGAGTTAAAAATACAGTGAACGATTGTTCACACTGGTCATTCTGGTATTAGATATACCTGCCTTGTGGAAAAGACAAGAATAAAATTCATGCACTGACAAGTCTGATGTGTTTGCACATCCTTATGACTGTTTTCTCCATTCAGGCTGGTTTCCATCTTTGTAAAAGAGACTCCCATGTGTGGTGAGAAGAGAAAGAAAGGAACAGCAAGAAAAAGGATACCTATTGGTCTCTCAGTCAGTTTTGGCTTAGTCTCTAGTTGCTACTTTTAAGATTAGCATCGTGAATACAGAATTAAGCTATAGCTCACTTTTCTCTTTCTCCCAAAATGTACATCATTAGGGTAATACCTTCTCCACCTGACAGTAAATGGTGTTTGTCAGACCTGTGGCTAACTTGGTCTCCCAGCAAAGTTGAGAAGCTAATGAACAATCAGGAGCACACACTAAAAATTTTAGTAATTTTTTTGTGTTGTAATAAATGTCATTCTGATTCACTGATTCGCTGTCTATTGGCGGCAATTAGTGAGCTGATTTTATTTTTATTACATATTAACTTTGTTAGTGTATTTTTAATAAAAAATATTTTGGGTCTAAAATTCCAGGTGCTAGGGGATAGAAGGAGGGTTGTATTTCCTGTGCCAAGCTTGCACAGTAGCCAGGACACCTGCATGTCCTGCAACATATGTGAGGGATGCAAGTGAACATACCTTTTTAGAACTTGTAATGCCATAGGCAAATCTCCTAAAATTTATCTCTGTTGGTAATATCATTGGAGATTTAAATGAAGTTCTTGAATTGACTTGGCTGAGTTTCCTGTTATATGGCCTTTTGAAGTTATTTTTTTATTTGGGGTTTTTGTTTGGTTTCTTTTATCCCCAAAGCTGCTATTCTGGAAACATCGCGGTGCATGCTAGTGAGATGGGCAGAATGACAGGACATAGAGGAGAGCGGCTGCAATAACGGAGTGTGCCTAACCTGGCCAGACTTTTCTGCAGGCTAACTCATTCATAGTACTATTTGGAGTGCAGCAGTTGGTACATTCAGGACAAAAGCGTCTTGGATCAAGAACCTGGGCAATATTCATATTTGTTGGTATGCTTTCCTTTCTTAAACAGAAAAAATGAGAACTCTGAGGAAAGCAAAAGTTTCTGTGCTTTTTATTAGAGTAAATGGAAATAAGGAACTCAAGAAATGAGATGCAATGCATTAAGTATCTCCCCTCCCCTCCTCTTTGCTTCTTTCTGTACGACCGTTTGACTTCAGCTCTGGCATGGCAGGCAGACAATGGCATTAGCTAATTCGGCTCTGTGTAGTGTTGTACATGAATATGAATTAGAGACAAGTGCCTGAGCTCTCATACTGACTTTTGTTTAGCTGTTAATTTGTTCGAATGTTAATGTGCCACATGCACATAAGCCCAATTAGGTTTGAAAATGCTTATTTTCTTTTCATGGCTTCTAAAAATTGAAGCTTTCTTTTATTTTATAAGCTATTTTAATCTGTTTTATTTCACTCAGAATAATAAAGAGGATGTATAAACACATCCAAGGTTTAAAATTCGGTGGAACACTGCACTATGACCTTCTGACTCTTACATTAAAAGCAAATGAAAAATGACTCTAATAAGAGTCTGACTTTGATATTTGCATTTAGTAGTGCCATAACTAACAACTGCGCTGGGGGTGAGTGGTGAGATTTCTTTAAAGTTTTACTTTACATAGGTGTTTTTACCTCTACAGCCAGAATAACCCTTAGTCTGGAGTGGGGATTTTTTTACTTCTTTCCATGGGCATTTTGTAAAGCTTAGCTTCTGAACTCTTTCTTATATGCTATAGCATTATGCATTATTGATCAGCATAGATGATCCTGCTGCTGCACAAAACTAAGGAAGATGTTCATCTAACATCACAGAGCTTACTTGCTAAAGAAATGTTGTTCAGAAAGAGTGGAAACTGAAGTGGAAATATACTGGATTCCATGGGCATTAACTTAATATTTTAACCTTTTATTAATAATTTATTTTCAGAGGTTTTGCTTCCTGATACAGGTGCTCACATCAGTTACTTTGTTTAGAAAGAAGTCTGTGAGTCAGCCATTTGGATGTTTTAGAGCCCAGTGAAATTCAGTGACTTGAATATTATCTCTTATTTTGAGACTAAATGGACCTGCTAGACCTTTCAAAGTTCAGCCATCATTTCTGTCTAGTTTTGGGTGGAGTATAAAAATCTACGTACATTGCATGAAATTTTATTGAAGTATGAAATTGTTTGTGTCTTCTGAAGCTGAAATTAGGAAACAATTAGAAAAATTTAGTGGTACTAGCATTCATTACTCACAAAAAACACTAACTGTAACAGCACATTAAAAGCCAACCTCCTGACTCTGCAATAAAAAGAAATTATGTTACATTAGTTTAGAGAAAATATAATGCTAGATGATCATTAGTTTCTTGGGTAGCAGTTCAGTTCCTGCTAAAATACAAAAGTAATGAAAAATGAAGTTTCAAGTTTAGATTTTCATATCTAAGCGGTGTTATTTTATTTAGATTCATTTTATTTAGGCTCAGAAATGAGCTGATCTGGGAACTCTCCCACAGAGGTGATATACTTCCAATGATTGATGAAGAGTAAACTGAAGTGGCGATACTTTGGGAAGGCCAGGGGGTATTGTAAATGGTCCATCATGCTAAGAGTTTGTTTTTCACTATGTTCAACTCACCATAGTATTTTAAATGTTGAAAGACAGGGTAAGCCAGAATTTCAGCCAGCAGCCAAGCCTCACATAGCTATTTGATTCATTGATAACATATTATTCCACATTAAAAAGTTAGGGAATTAACCAGTTTAGTGACACATAAGCAACAAAGTTTTGGCATGAGCTGGTTTATAACGATTTAACATGTCCTATGTAGAGCATAGAAATTACATAAATACTGTTTTTCCCAATTTGAAGTCTATTAAAATGTTTAGGTAAGGCATAAAATTTTCAGAGGGAGCCTAATCTTCTTCCCGTTTACCAGGACCCATATAAGCTCCTAACTCACTTTCTGATTTTGATACATTTTATCCACTTGCAGAAATGACATGAGTAAATACTTTAGCCATGATTGAAATTCAGGTGTTCCTGTCATATATGATTTTGCTCTGATCCCTAGGTAACACATCTTAGCATAACAGTGGTTTTGTCTGTTTTTCCCTTTAGTTCAATTTCTGAGGATACTGTATGTGCATTTTTCCATTAAAAAGGGAAATATTTTTAATATTAAAACTGAATCATGGATATCAGGTCATATGTATTTGTGGTTGAATAAATATATACAGCAACTGTCATTTGTGTTATTAAATTTTTACTGATTTTTATAACTAAACTATACCTAAAGTATTTTTGAGTTTCTGAAATACATGTCTATTTCCAGGTCAGGCTAAATTTCTTTATATTAGCTAGTTGAAATGGTAACAGCAGCTGGTGAAGCCATAATATTTTATCCAATGATGCCTGTGTCACATTTCATGCCAATTATTATATCTTAAGAGATTCAGTTACACGAAATTTTACCTACAACCAGCTTGCGCTCCCTGGATTTTCAATTCAGTATCACTGAGCAGAATTCTAGGTTTTTGCATCAGACAATGTGCCGTTCAATGGTTAAAATATTTCTAAAAAGAGTGGGAAAAAAATCCCTCAACAGAATGAAAAATTTTTCGGATACAGTTTTTGGATCATGTCCAGTTTCTACATTAAAAATGCTTTCCAACACCAGACGAAGCCTGAATCATAACGACTCATTTAATACCATGTGCTCTCTGAAAAGAAAATGAGATCAGTAGTTAAATGAAATGCCCACAGATCCTGGGCATGGTGCACAAGATCAATGAAGATGATAATGCAGAGATGTGGGAGGACACTAAACTGGTCTGTTACTTAAGATTTATTTTGTCTTCCTGAATCTTTCAGAGTGCTCTATGGAAACAAGATCACAGAGATTCCCCAGGGCCTTTTTGATGATCTTGTGTCTCTGCAGCTGCTGTGAGTATGATCCGTTCCTCTTCTTTATTGTACAGACTAGCTAGATTTACTGTTTTTTCAGCTTCTGACATTAATATAATCACCTTTCCACTGCAAACTCACTGGGACGTGAGTTTCTGTTGTTTCCGTGTCATGCAAGAGGGAGGCAAGAGCTGAAAAAACCAAAAGGAAGGTGCCAACAGTTTTATAGCACAGTGTGTATAATGGGTAATAGACACAGAGGATTTACGTGTGGGGAGGAAATGAGAGACTCGGTGAAGTCCAAGAAAGGAAATTTGGTCACCATCTGATGTGCGGGTGGGGATGCCATCTGACTGTTTTTACACATTTAGCATTTGTGGTTGAATATCTAGATCCTTGAGGGCTACTGTGTTGCAAGTACCTGCACTGCAAGCAAAATGGCAGTACGAAAGATCTTATTGTTGCGAGCCATACTCAGTTCCATCTTCTTATTATGCCAAATGTGGCTTAGCTGCAAGAGAAATGATTTCAGAATATATTGTGTATTTGAGTATTTTATGCCATGTGTGATTTAACACACAGTCATGACTAGGGGTAAGATATGTATCATACACTCTAAAGTATTTATTAATGTAGCATAAAAAAATTTCCTAAGCCAAATGTGAAATCGCAAATTTTACTCACTCTTGTCTCCATAATCACATTGGGAACCAGTAACTCCTTCAAAGAGAAGGAAATCGGCTACTATTTCAGCCAGTCAGCAGAGGGAGCAGAAGTGAAGTGAGCTTAATATGTATTCCTAACGTTCTGATTACCACCATGGATGATGCACTCAGAAAGTAAAGGTGATATATGGTAAATTAACCCATTCTGGTTTGTATCACACACAACCCTCCACCCCCAAATGATAAATTATATAAAATATAAAATAAAAAGTAGCTTTTAGACATGTTATTTTAAGCCTTTCTGTCTTGACATAACCAGAAATGAATATCCAAAAATTCGTGATCACCATTGAATGTGTCACTCTATGATTGCAGTCTTTGCTGCACTTATATGCTATATAAAAATAAGCATAGATTTAGATTAGAAATCCATGAGCAAAGCCAAAGAACTAAAATAGGAAATAGTTGAAATTGCTCTGTATGTTAACTGAAGGATTACTCAGACGTGTAATTTATCCGTAAGATCTTAACTGCAAACATGGACCACCCTATTCTAGAGAAGGACAAGCAAGAGCACATGTGGTTTGGTTATGACAATCCTTGAGCTGCGATGGTGGGAAGCTGTTTATCTCCTCCTGCACACAGCCAATTCTTTTGTCTTCACCTTTTGCACATACTTTTTCTGGCAGCTCCTTTCCTCTCTCCTGTCCCATATCTCAGAAGTTTGTTAGTACTTCAGTGTCTTCATGGCCAGCCTGTGCAGTAAGAGAAGACTGTGTATTTAGGGGGGAGGTAGTTTGCCATGTATGAGAACAATAAGCATGAAAGTACATGTAAGTACTCAGTACATGTTGACAAAACTGGCATGTTAGTCATTGTCAGACTCGGGTTGTGTTCGGTACAATGAAGACGCTGCAAGCAAAAGGAGAGCTAAAACTTAACTTGCCACTTTGACCTCTGAGAAAGAAACTATATTAAAAAAATCTGAGCTTTATCATAGTCCTCCCCCGCAAATATTTTATCGTTGCAAGTTTGAAGTGATACACAGTTGCTCTGTCTAACCCAGGACACTTTACAGATAGGATCTTTCCCAGTAGAGAAAAAAAAAAAAAATCACTCAACACATGGCTCACCCCGTAAAAATGTGGGTCTAAAACTTTGCATAAAGCATTAAGCAGGTTTCAACACCTTTATACTGTAGTCCTTGTGTGCGCGTAGTGCAGGCTTTCAACGAATTAAGCCCAGATGCAGTAATTTTCCAGTCCGAATTAGCTCAAGTGGTGCCTTTTTGTTAAGGGAGCAAAATCTATATGCCAGAGAACCATTAAAAGGTGTTGTACTTCAACAGTTTAAACATGCTCAAGCTGAGAAGATGTAAGTAGGTTGCCCCGTTATGGGATTCCCAGAGTATTGTGGCTCTGAAGCCTTTCAGGGTCTTCTTGAAAGTGTTTGAATGTAAAGTAGCTTTTGGCAAGGAGAGCATTGAATGATCATGCTTTAAATGCAAACAAATGTCTGCACACTCTTCTGATCGTGGCTTCGAAGCAGCTATTATGGGGTTGCTTGTAGTATTTTAATGGATACCAAAAAAATAAATGGCATTTGTTGGTTTTAGACCTGCTGTTGAACAGTTGGAAGAGTGCCCTATGATTAGATCTTATTTAGTGTTCAGTGGGCTCTAGATTGGATTTTTTCTTATTAGTCTGGAGACACACTGATAAGAATGCTCTGATTAAGGTATCCTGGTAGCCAGTATAATTTTCTAAGCTTGAGCTGGAGCATTTTTGAAAATATACTGGCATTATGGTAAAGCAGGACACAATCAGAAAAAGGGAGTCGTTGTGGGTTCTCTATAAAATTGTTGAGATTGTGTTTAGAAGGAAAAAATAATTACTGTGAAATTGCAGAGCAGATAATAGTTATTTATTGTTTTGTATAAGACTCACCAGAGTTTCTCAGAAATGTCATTATCCTTCTGTTTAAACATACTGCCACAATATAGGCCCAGATTATTCCACTTTTACTCTGGCAAAATTGTTTTGTGTAAGTGCCTTACATCTGCAGACAGTACCACTGATGTCAGAAACACTGTAGCTGGGTAAAATAATGCTCAGCTCAGGCATGACAGCATGTTAAACTGCCCCATTTGACTTTGGTGTATGGGAAATGAAGAATTCAGAACAAGTTTTAGACCACCTGGCTAGCATTAGAATTCTCTATTTCTGTCATATAAGACAGAGGTGGGTAATCCAATATTATATTGTATTTGGCAAGAAAATAACCAGGCGTGGTTAGATAATTAAGGGGTTTTTGTGGGGGGGGTGGGGGGGCTGTTGGTTTTGTTGGGTTTTTTAAACCCTATTGGTTTAATTTTAAATGTTGCTTTTGAAGTCTTCATTATAATTAGCTATCTTAAGTAGTTAACATTCCCCACATAAATAATCGCAGTTGGATTTCTGTTAAATTGCTGATTTCACAAACCTTATGTCTTCCTAAATATGCACTTGTAACTAACACAGCAGCATACTTTATTATAGAAGGCCAACTACACATCCGTTCTGTGGAACAGAAGCTTTTCTTGGACCATGTCATTTCCCTTATCCTGTTTGAAGTTGCCAGGAGAGAGGATGCTAGAAAGCTACTGTAGCTATTGTACCCTATCTTCATACAGTTTCTTTCAGCAGGCTGGATCAAGTGTCTTCTGAGAATTTTAGGTCAGTTTGGATTTGAGAGCGCTATACTGTTTTCCAGAAAGGGCTAACTGGAGTTTGATTTTTTTTTTTTTACAGTAAACTGAAACTTTCATTTCATTGGGGCAACAATCCGTCCAAGCTGTGAAATAGTGTTTGATTAATTATTGTTGTTTATGTAGCTTGCATTTGAATATCGAAAGAATGGAAAGGGTTTCAGCTTAAGGTGGAAATTTTCAAGTAACCATTAGCTGTGGCCAGTTTGAACTCCTGTCCAGGAGGCCTTAGACTAACCTTGGTCTGTCTAGAAACTGGAATATATTTAAATGTCCTTCTCACCAAATGTCCTTCTCACCTGCCTTTCAGTTTTCCTGGAATGTGGACAAGCTCTTTCAGGGGCCCTTGCGTTTGCCAAACTATCCGCCAGTCACTGCACAGGGGGCACAACATAACACTGCACAGCTCTTTCTTTTTCAGCAGCCCTATAACAGATAAACCTGACGGTTGCTCTGCTTGCTCCCACATGAGCAAATGTGCAGAGCCAGTCTGCAGTGAAACAGTGAGTCAAGTGGCTCAAGACAGTGAGCTGTGGATAATGGGTACCAAGTTTGTTAACCAGTAGTTTTCGTATCTAAGTAATACACTTTCCTCTGTGCAACCATATTAAAACAAACATTCTGGGAGCCTTTTTATTACAGTTACACACTGTGTGCTTCACAGTGCTCTATTTCCTGAAACAAGAAGGTATCGTAAAATCTCTACTGTTTAAAGAGATTGTATAGCAAAATAATATAGGGGATGAAATCTCATTTTTCAAATGTCTGGCAACTATCAGTTTTCAATAAATCCTTTTCCTTGAGGAAATTTACTTTGCATAGTTACTGATCATACAAGTGCTCAGGCATGTTGATCCTAAATCTTATGGTTGAGATCCCCATGGCTTTCTGGGCAAGAAAGAATCCGTATAGTGGACTCTGTTTTGATGTTGCTATAGGTAGATATACTCCTGGGGTACATATATATTGAAATCAGAGGTTTGTTGTATTCCTCTCTCATAAAGCAAAGCCAAAAGCTTACAGCCTCCTTCTCCTAATGTCTGATCATTAGGGAAAACTCAACATTGTAGTTGGAAAAGACCAATAATCATATTGGTGCCTGGAGTTTGACATATTGACAGATAAAGTAACTTCAAAAGTGGTGAAAAATAGACTTCCAGATCCAATCATCTAACCTGGGTTAAAATTGGAACTAGATCTAATATTTACAACTTCAACTGACCTATATTCAAAATAGACTTGTATGAAGCAACAAGTTGTGTGTGTTCTTTCAGAAACTGCTATTATCAGTCTTCCCAAAATTCTACCGGTCAAATTTTGCTTTGAGTGATTCTCCTTTTTAACCTGCTTTTTATGCTATTTCTCCTTGGATGAATAGTGAGATACTTGGTACTCCCATAGCTCTTCTGGTGAGGTTGCTTGGAAAATATCTCCATGGCAAATTTGCCAAGTTTGAAGTGCTTGTGTTGATTTGTAATTGTAAATTGAATCCCATTACTTAAGAGCTTAAAATAGGATCTACCAATTATTTATTGTATACTTTTGGAGCTTGTTAGAAGCTCAAAGAAAATCCATTGAAGCACAAACCCATACAAAGTATTTTAAAAAAAAGAAATACAAAATTACTCTAAGGAATGTACATCAATTCCAATATTTTGTATTGTACACATTACACCGTTACATACATAAGTGTCATTAAACAGTGATGCAAACAGTATATGAATGCCAGAATAAAGGAATTACAGTTTTCCATTTCCAAGTCCTTTATAGCACAGTAGTCTCTCCTCCTCCCCATAGCAATCTTCTGAGCTTTAAGTGATGTATAAAATCTTCTTGTTCCATGGAGTTCTTACTTTTTTTCATGCAGAAGAGACAAGAAGCGTTAAAGAGAGAACTTCTGACTAGATGTAAGGGGAAACACTTTCACAACGACAAGTCAAGCAGTGGAGCAGGCTGCCCAGAAAGTTGTACATTCTCTGACCTTGAAGATTTTAAAGACCAGACTGAATAAAACTCTAAACAACATGGTCTGACCTTACAGCTCACCCTGTTTTGGGCAGTCTAATAGGACAAGAAACCTCTCAAGCTTCCTGCCATTCTGAATTATCCTGTGATCTGATGAAATAATTTTTTCTCAGATAAAGCGGCTATCTGCATTAAATATCTATAAATCAGTCATGCTTTGAGCGGGGTTCAGACCAGATGACCTCTGGAGGACCTTTGCAACCTATGTCATTTCCGGGTTCTGTGGTTCTAATTTCTTAGCAAAATGACATACGAACTTTTCCCGTGATTACTCAAAATATTTCTGGCTGCAGCAGAGATACTATGCAAGCCTCGTCCTTCTAGTCCAGGACAGAATACTCTCTGCACAGACCTGTTTAATAGCTTTAGAATTGTTTTCAAGCTGTTTGCCTCAAGCTTTTTTTCCTTCAGATTTCTGCATTTAAGCTGCTATTGTGATATTACCAAATTCAATAACTGCTGGTAAAGTGAGGGAGCAGCATCTGCCAGACACAGAAATACAATTACAGTCAAGCACTAATGAAAGACTGCAACAGCATCTGCCTTTTCTGTGTCACTTCTGTAGCCTGTCCGCATGCAGCTTCCCAAAACAACCGCTAGTTCGTACGTCAGTGTGTAATTCATTAGCTCTTCTGACACCAGTGCTCCAAGCTGGACTCATCTGGCAGAAACTCTCCTAGTTATTATTACACAAGAAACTAACTCCCTGATAGCGCAGGAAGTTGAGAAAATGTGTTTGGTCTGCTGTGCATCTGAATTATCATGTGGTTATCTAAAATCAGCTGTGACCTTATCTGCAGGCGTAAATTGGACAATATTATATTTTGAATAACAGAAGTACAGATGCTACGACAACATGTGCTTATAATTCTCCAGGTAGTAACACAAGTACCACAGGATTGTTTTACGGATGGTGTTCAACTGGAGTTGGTGTCTTTTGGATCAGGTATGAAAGGAGGCCTTTAAAATCTCTCCAAAACAGGACTGTCAGACTGTGCTCTGTGCTTCCTTCTTGACTCATTATCAGTTCCTGACTTTTGCATTTTAATTTACGTTGAATAAATTTGTCATCACCATCACCATCATCCGGTTTCCTGAACATGGAGAAACACTTGAAGCTGGTTCAAGCAAGCATGATGATTTCACACTGGTTATTATCAACTGAAGCACTGACAGACTCTTTAGTGGTCAGTCATCACATTAGAAAGTGTAAATTTTAGTAGATGTCTAAATATCTTGACACAGTGAGAGGCAGTCAGATTGCTCCCCTATACTCCAGGCCATTTTAAAACGTTCCTGGAACCTTGCCAGTAAGTAAGCAGGGGCACACACAATTCTGTCATTAGACGTTGCTTGTCATTGACTGCTGGGAGGACGGAGTACTTGACTAGATACTTCCATATTGGCACTTCAGCTTTCTCCTGTGATAAGTTGTGTTAAATCAAAGATGACACTTGATTACCTATAAATTTCAAGAGAAAATGCTGAAAAAAACATGTCAAAAAGTTTGTTGACGTTTTTGTAACAGGTATTGTATATCCTAAGGAATGCTTTCTGCCAAGAGTCCTTTCTTTGCTGCCGTATAGTGCCTTTGAATGTAGGTGAAGCCTTTGATATTCCATAAAAGTCATGTATATTCAATTTGTGTTCTGCTGTTACCCATGCAAAACTGTTACCCCGTTCTCCTCTTCCTTACAAGTCTCCTATGCATTTTACATCTGCCTTTTTCTGGTGAGTTCTCATTTTCCCCAGTGGAGTCTGGCATGTGGGATGTGCCAGCCAGTTCATGGGATGCCGAACATTTTCATTCTCATCATGTTGTCGTCGCTGTCAAAACACAAAGCTAGTGAAAAAGAAAGAGAATTTTTCCAGTGGCTCTGTGCAGCTTTTCTCCCTGACGCTTTCCTTTTGGCTCATTAATGTAGGATGATTTCTGGTCCATCCTGTAGCAACAGAAATCAACCTGCAGTCTTCAGCATGTGTTAAGGTTGCTAGGCTGCTGTCTCATTCTCGAGTTACATAGTTATTTGCTGATAGTTTGATTACTTGACTTCACTGAGCTGAAAATAAAACATTGCTAAGGGTAAAAGCCATATAAACATCCCCATTTGCTCTTAACAAACAATTTTTTCAATCATTTTGGGTTTGGAGTTCAAAATGCTATTTAAATGTTAATCACTTGAAACTGTGCTTGGGCATATAATTCAATTATGGGACCATCTTAATTATGCAGATGGTGCTTACGAGCATCTGATACAATTACAGTGCCAATTCACTACACATTCATTCAAAAGGCTTAGCTGAAACACGTTATTATTTCAATGTGTGTGGACAAATCCACTTTTTCAGGAAATGGCTTCATGGAATTGTAATACTGCTCTGCTCTGCTCATTGCTTTCAATGGGGTGTAAACCACAAGGTCTTTAACCGTTCTCCTGTATTCTGTGGTGGTCCTAGGCTTGCAAGAGATTTCTTCATGTTTTTAACATATCCAGAGGGATGAAAATGGAGACTTGAGTTAATAACCCATCATCCCTCTGGATAGCAGGCGGTTTTATTTCTACTTGAATTTTTAACCTCCTTTTGAATGCTGCACCACATCTGGAGGCCGTGTGTAAATCTCATCCAATCAAGCTGATAACAAAATAGGAAAATTAGTGGAATTTACTTTCACCATATATTGGTGCAAAATAAATGCCATGTAATTCTTTTTAAATAAGACTTAACTTTTAATATTGTCCCTTCTTTTGGTGTGCATCCAATGAAAAGGAGCCTTTAGTATGTTTTACAGCATGGTTCAGTGTTTAAGGAAGATCAGTGTTTCTGCTTCCTAGAATATGTTTTTCTCATCTGCCTTTGTGTTAGTTTAAAAAAAATTCTTATAACTACTTTTAACTCCATGTGAGGCTAGCCTTGTATACCTAATTAATAATGAGATGCCATTAGGGGGGCTGTGACAGTGAAGAAAGGTTAAGCAAGGAATTTGAAGTTATATAGGGGAATAGCCATAGAGGGGATATTTTAAAATAACCGAGTTTTGAAAGGAATATAAACCTTAATGCTTCTGGCCAAAAGTCATCCTCTAACTCACAGTAAGTGGGAGGAAAAAAATTTAGGGATGATTTATTCTGCTTTCTCACAGTTTTTCACCACCAGCCCTCTTTTCTTACTGATTCTGATCAGAAATAGGACATTCATCTATCTCATGATCCACTGAATATGGCCACGTCTGTATCACTGTTGAGCACACTATCTGTCCTCTTTAGATTTAGGTACTGCAAATATATTGTGTAGATGATATACAGAATAGGTGTTGTCACCTCAGAAAAGCTCTGTAGTACCTGAATTCCCACTTCTAAACAGTCTGCACAAGCACTTTCCTGTTCCAAATTACTTTCTCTGATGCTTAAAGGAGAGAGTGTGCCTCTGTGTTTGTGGCTGTATATAGGGTCAGTTTCTCTCATTTTTGGTATTTGGCTCTTACAGAAATGTCACAGGTTATATTACCATGAATCTAGTCATTGGAAATTCATGCCAGGAAAACTTGCCACATTGTAAATTCTAGTTTCCAGTATTGGGTTTATTCATGTTTTGTTGAAACTAATCAGAGAACGAATTCAAATCCTGTGTATTCAGTGCAGTTCTAGGTCAGCTTTGCTCTGAGGGTTTATTAAGTGGGTTCAATGGCTGTTAGGCTTCAAGCCCACTCTTCGCACAGGAGTGAACAGCATCTGCACAGTGCAGCTCTGCTATGTGTGCATTTCTTAAGAATCACAAAAAGACATGCTGGTTGTCCACATCTATGAATACAACTGTAGTTCAGTTGTAAATTCTCTTATTACTGAGGTTATTTTCATTTTTGCTTTATGCTTTGTTAGAAGAACTGCTTGCAACATAAAATATTACTGTAATATTAGAAAAAAATAGCATCTAGCAAAATAAATCAAAGTACATACTTGCTTTCAGTTTTCTTCCTGTATAACTTAGGTACCAAGCCTCTGTCATGGAACAACCGATCTAAGCTGATGTGCCTTACCTGAAAATAATGTGGGACCATTAATGTGGGAAGGGAGTAGAAACCAAAGGATTTGTAGTGGCATTTGAACATGTCTGTTCATATGTCAATGCCACTTAGGCATGATAAATCCTTTGGTTTCTACTCCCTGTCCTTGTGAACATATCTGTTCATAAGAGGCATATTGTACAATATCTGGGGATATTGTTCAAAACTCAGTAGCTGATTCTGCCTTCTAATGACTTGTTAACCTGTTCTTTATGGAAAAGATAATGTACAAGTTTGAAAGAGAAATGCATAATGTGCGAGACCCAAGAGAGAATGAAGATTGCTTTGGCTTGGACAAAGAAGAAAATAGTAAGAGATGACACTGATGCTTGCTGCTGGAGCAAAATCTCAGAAGTCCAATGCATGGAACTGTTCCTGTAGCCTAATATGAAAATTACCCTGTTACTTCTGGTGGAGTTAACAGGAGTGTGGATTAGGTGTCACATAATTATCAGTCACAGAAATACAGGTTACAGAGGGATCAAACTACTGCTGCTTAATATTTCATAAAATTATTTTAGCTATTAGTTCACGCAAAAATGTAACCTCATTTATCCATCATTGCCTTCTATGGGACTTTCTCTTATCTAATGTCAAGCTTCTTTTTCCGTGATGTATTAAGGAGAAAATTCAGGTAAATCGATGTTGACTTTTCTGTTGGCTAGAAAGGTGAGTTCTGCTCTGGTGCCCTCTCATTCCAAAGCACTGCATTCCTGTTCTCCTTGAGAAAAGGGCTCTACCCAAGTATGTGTCCATCTTTGACATATCACAATTACTGTAGCCATTTACTGCAGTAATGAGGCTCTGCCAAAATGACAGTAGGAGCAGAGAGCTGTAACGAGTGTACAATGTTCCAAAGGTTTCAGCAATGCAAAGGCAGGGTGCCATGGAGAGGAATCACCGTCTGAAGTTATTTTTTGGAGCAAAAGAAAAGCATCATGTGCAGCTATCAAGCATGCATTTCTTCCCTGATAGGTTGCCCTGTTGGCTGTAGTGGTTTATGTGAGGTTTGTTGAAAATGGAAGCTCCCTGTGCTGTTAGAGGTGTGTTTAAGATGGTATATTTGCTTGCTGAGGAATGCAGGATGTGTTTTCCTTTTTATGTATAAACGCATTTGTCTTTTAACCTAGTGTGGTGCCTCATAGAGAGCCACAATGTTGCAATATTAAGCCCTTCAAACTCATTGACAAAGTAGCAAGAATTTTGTGACCAGGAGAACTGAGTTAACAGCATATATTGTTTGCGAAGTACTATTTTTCTGAGGCTGGTAGTAGTCAAAAGATGTGGATTTTGGCTTTTGTAAGAAGAATAGGTCATTTCCTGCCTATTTTCCTTCTAAGTGTAAAATACCACATATGCAGATCACAATGACAGTTTAAGTGTTCTCGTGTTTGATTGTCTCAGAGGGAGATCCAGCTTGTGTTGGGGTTTTATATTCTTGTTATACGTGAGGGAACTCTGGCTGGATAATCTAAGAGAACTTGCATAAGTACTATCCAAGATTTTCTGGCTGAACTGATTATTTCTGCCAACTGGCTGCTGTGTAGATGTGCAAAATATATAAAAAAAAAAAAAGGATGTGAATTGCCTTTGTGCTACTTTTCCACAACTGCACAGGAATCTGGTGTAACTGGAATGGAGAAGATTCATAGAATTGTAGGACAATGGAGGTTGGAAGGGACCTCAGGTGGTCACTAGCCAATGAGACTGGAGAACCCTTGCTCAAAGCAGAGTCACCTTATTAGGTCAGAGCAGGTTGCTCACGGCTTTATTCGGTATCATCTTGAAAACCTCCAATGGAGACTGCACAACTGAGCAACCTGTTCCACTGCTTGACTATCCTTAGGTATGAAGTGAGCTTGCCTTTCAGTAAGTCTTAGTCCAGACCCTACACTTCTCTCTTCTTGCCTCTGAGGAGAATCACGTTTTCTTTGCTTCCATGATCACATTAACCCTGCACTGCTTATCAAAAGATGTCAAACTTCCAGAATTTCAGTTAGACTTAAGACAGCTGCTGGTAGAGAAAACTGAAAAAAAAGGTTCTTTTCATTGTGGACTTTGTGTATGAGAGTGTGCGTGGAATAGCAAGGTGGGGAGTATTTGCCATTTCTATGTATATTAAGCTGAAGACTTCTTTAAATGTTTGTGTAGAATTTGGAACAAATGGGGGGAGGGAGCTGGTCATAACAAAAAAAAATCTTTTAAGTATTTTAAGATAGCTAGCACTGTTAGCTGTATATTCCCCAGCTATTAGAGTACTAATGTTGACTGTGGTTTTTTCACCTTTTTAATGTAACAGGCAAATGTGGATTGGCTTTGATGACTGGGTTAATGTTTTTTTAGATTTAACCCCAAAGTTCAGTCTATCTTTATTTGATTATTACAAGATTAATGAATTATAAACCTTTCCTCTGTTTTCAGGCTTCTCAATGCCAATAAGATCAACTGCCTGAGGGTAAACACGTTCCAAGGTCTGCATAATCTCAAACTGCTATCTCTTTATGACAACAAACTGCAGACCATCAGCAAAGGGCTCTTTGCACCTCTCCGATCAATCCAGACTCTGTGAGTATGCAGGCATATCGTAAATGTCAGCTCTCTCTTTTTCCCCCAAAGATGTTGCCTGTTCTTTGCAAAGGCTTTGCATATGACATTAAGACAATTTGGAAGAGACCCCAAGGTAGTAGCCCCTCCTTTTCTGACAGAAATAAAAGGAGAAAGATAAAGAAGTATTGCATAAATTCAGCACAGCCAGCTATCGATACAGTCCGTCCATAGTGACATAAATGTCATAAGTGTATTAAGCTCCCAGAGTAATTCATTCATACTGTTTGTTGGGAAGATAATACATAAATTTGACTCTGTACAATATATGAACAGCAGATTCTATTAAAACCATTACTTAACAGTTTTTAATGCCAACAACTCAACAGCTAGTGAGTTGGCATCTCTCCTTACTGGGTCTGAGTCCTGCTGTACAGTTTGTGACTTCTGAAACCATATTTCAGCTGACATTCCACGTAAGGGAACCGATACATTGATTTTTGATCCATTTGATCCATTAAGAAAATCCACTAAACATTTTCTGAGAGTCTTTGAATTGGAGGCATTAGAAGAAGAGGGATCAGAAGCAAAATTGGAAGCAAAATTATAGAAATGACTCAATATTTTACAGAAGAAGGTTTCATCCTAAAGCTGTGAGCAGTAAGATAATAAGGTAAATAATACTCTTTCAGAGCTGGAGTTGGCAGCCTGATATAAATGAAAAACAAGGAAGAACCCCCTCACCCAATATTGTGTATGTGTGTTTATATATATTTGTGTGTGCATATATAGATATAAGGCTCTGTGTTTATGTACTATGTAAGTATATGCGTTTCCAGTATTAACATATATATGTGTATGTATATATACACACACATACTAGAATATATATGCACATTATATATGTATATAGACACACATACTATAGTACTGGAAATGTATCTATAGACATGCACCTATATCTTTTAATACTGGAAATGCATTGGCCAAATTAGTTTTATAAATGTTTTAATTCATATGAAAATGAACTAATAGGGATGATTTCAAGCAGCAGGGTACCTGCTATGTCCTATGTACCTGTGCAGCCACAAGCACAACCTTAATTTCCAACAGATACCTGGCCAGTATATATTGCTTAAATCATTAAGGCATTAAAATAATCATGTACAACCCCCCCAGCCCTGCCCCCCCACCTCTACCATGCTTTCTTCTGCTGCAACATGCTATATATGTACATAGATATAATATGTAAACAAGGGTGACAGAGAAGGTTCATTTACAGAGGTATATAAGATTTGTCAAGTTAAACAACAGGCAACACCCTTAAGCTATAAAAATTTCTCCTTGGTTTCCATGGGGTTTTATTGGTACTCCTAGTGGCCATGACTTAGAATGGACTTGTTGCTTCACACTGAGACACTTTTTCATGAAATGTTTTGATTCATTCTCCCATTTTTAGTACTCCAAGTGATTGTCATTTTCTGCCTTTTTTCTAGAGCTACAAAACCAATCCCATATCCTGTCTGTATATGCTTGTTTGTTCTTTGGACTGTTCACACCAGGAATGGCTCTACTACAACAGTAATCTTTAGTTTCTTCAGGCATTTTCTGCTTTGTATGCTTTCTCTTCCCACTCCTTGACAGCCCTTGCCCTGTAGTATTTTATACTTAGTCTGTTAAGTGGCAGTTCATAAATATAACTGCAAACAGAAAAGAAAAGAAGTTTCTACAGGTGGAAAAAATACACTAACAGTAACAGAGCAGAGTTCTTGTGAGGATATAACTTTACACCTCTGTCCAAACTAAATTTAAACATCTGTCTTTTTTTAAACTGTTTTGCAGTTATTGGAGAGCTGTGTCCTGCTCCCTTAGAAGTTAGAGGGACTGGTGCAAGTTAACTTAACTGAGATCGGAATCAGGCTCTGAGAAAGACCTGGCAAACTCTTCTGATAGTGCTCAACTTTGTCAAGCAGAATGAATCATAACAGCAACAGAGAAATACTGTTTCTCTCTAAGATACTCCAGCAGATTTCTATCAACAAAGTCTAAATATCCAGTTAAAATCAATGCTATTACAGCTATTTCCAATTGTGTGGGAAGTATGTTGTGCAAATTTTGGGGAAGGATAGAGTCAAGTTCTACCTTGCATAAACAGTTTAGTCTCAAAAGTAAAAATTTTTGGTCCAGGAAAAAATACCTATAAGGGGAATACTATTACAATGATGAGTATATGCAAATATCAATTTCACTCTTGAGAGATGGCCTCTGGATCACTTCTGGCTTTGCCCACAGACCCAAGGCACTTAACTAATTCCCATTTTGATCCCTAGGAAACTGAGCTTGGCAATAAAATTTCTTCTAAACCAAGATACAAAATGTTCTTCAGGTCAGGTGCATCTAAAAAGGTGCATTTCTCTCAAAAGGCAGCATATCAAGCTCTCAAGAGAAAACATTGGACTTTGTAGACAGGAGGTCTGTGTCCTTTAAAGCAGGCTTTGCTATATTAATTTTTGTTTCCTCTGTGAAAGGACTTGAGCAGGCTTAATGAGCTACGAAATGTGATAGCTCACAGAATTCTCCCATTCATGTGCAGCTCGTGTGGTTTCCGCCAGGCCTGGGTTTTTGGAAGCTTATTCAATTACTCTACTCTTCAGGTTTGCATTTGTGAAACACAGTGATGGAGTACAGTGTCACAGGTCACTTCTGATTAAACATCCCATCCTTCTCACAGACATTTAGCTCAGAATCCATTTGTGTGCGACTGCCATTTGAAGTGGCTGGCTGATTACCTGCAGGATAATCCGATAGAAACCAGCGGCGCTCGATGCAGCAATCCGCGTCGCCTTGCCAACAAACGAATCAGCCAGATCAAGAGCAAGAAGTTCCGCTGCTCAGGTAATTCATTTATCCAGGCTGTACTGCACTTTCAATTCAGAAATAAGCAGGTCCAGAGAGCCTACTAATCAAATCTGCAGGACAGTGTTTGCTATAATGGATATTATGGAGCATCTTTTAAAATTAAATTTGGAAAATTAAGTTAGTTCTCCAGAAAGCCAATTACCTTATGGATTTAAAAAAAAAAAAAAAAAGAACAAAAAAAGCGGGCAGTCTATAGCTGTCTTCTGCGTGTCTCTTAAAAACAAAGAAAAAAGAGAAAAGCTTGTGACATTTAATTTTAAAAGAATTACAAGGTTATAAAATGTCTAAAGAAAACAATGAAGATGTATATGAATCCATGTGGCAAGTGTCATATTTTGAAGGGGTGGAAGGTGGATGGATCATCATTCGTATTCAGGCAGAACTCTTATTGACTTTAATGAGAGCTGAGCTCAAGTAAGTTCTCAGTCCTAAAAGGCTGAGAACAGTATGAGTGAGATTTTTATACAACTGGCAATGGGCATTTCTAACCTAGGATGAGTGAAGCTGGGGGTGAGGGGATGGCATCGATTCACATACTTTCATAGATTTTTTTTATATCTGCAAGTAACATGCACTAATTCAAGCAAAACTGCCAGTGAAGTTGGTAAGATTTTTTGGTTTAGTAAGTTTTGAATCAAAACTTGCATCATAGTTTAGGCAAAGATTTTGTTTTGTGAGCTAGATGGAAAAATGTTTCCACCTGAAAATAACCTCCAAAGTAACATAAACACCTTTTCCTCAACCGTATCCATTCTTTATTTATGGTCCAGCTATCAGTAAAGGGACATTTATTGCCTTATGCAGCACAGATAAGCAGACTGCTTCTTCATGTGTTTTTTCTACTGGTTATATGTATTTTAGATTACTGCATTTTTGTATACTGTAAAGACAAGCAGGTTTCAGTGAGCAAATCTATTAGTGTGTACTGAGAAGAAAAATGACTATTACTGATGGAGTACCTTGCAGTGTTTTCTCTAAAAATTACTGTGATTTTTGTCTTTTTCCTCTGAAAAGAAAATACCATGATTAATTGTGTTCCTGGTGGTAAAAGATTAATGACCCTAGATGGGGATGCAGCATGAAACTGAATGGCAGCAGCCCAAAACAAGCCGTTGTGCTTTGTGTATCTCTGTGAGCAATATGCTGAGCTAAACTTTCTCTTTATGGGGAAAATAAAATAAAGATAACTTCATTTGCAGTCAGGTTTTCTTGGGCATGCTTGTTAAAGTCTTCAATCACTTGTGACTCAAACCACAAAATTCATAACCAGAACTGAAATTATGACATACTTTTATCTAGGTTTTTGGATTGTGTCCATCATAGTAACAAGATAATTAGTCAGTAATATTCATATTTAAAGAAACTGGAAATGAAAATGCATAAATATAATTTAGAAAGGAAAGTAGACTGCAGAAACAGATCAGTATAAATCTGTACCCAATTTGCCATTGTTATTTTCTTCTGCTTTTATTAATAGGCTAGAGAAATTAATGTTATGTATATGCATGCATGCCTTGAACAATAGTACAGGGTATTGGATAAGGCAACACCATCTGATATCATTTATGAAAGGTCATAGCTAAGAAGAGCAACGATGCAGAACACAGTACCTGGTGATGTTGAGAATAATATTTTGTGTGAGTTCTTACCTTGGGGGTCCTTTCCTTGAGGCATTAGGCTGTTTTTTCCTCGGTCTCCAGTTCTACGAGTATATCAAAACCACATGGAAAAGGCATAAACCTGAGTTATGAAGGAAAGAGCAGGGATTGTACAGCTTCAGAACAAAGATTTCAGCTGGATGAAAACTAATTCTATTCAAAAACTCAATAGAGAAGATATCCTGCCTGTAGAGTTTCCAGATGGCGATGAGATACATTGAACTCGACTCATGGTCTGCTCACGTGAGACAGGGGGAACGTCTAATGGTTTAGAAGAATCTTAGTTTGTAAATCAATCCAGAGAACAGACATCCTTGGCACCTGTTCTGCTCAAGTTGTCCCTTTGAATCATGGCTGCTTCAGACTTGGCATTTAGCAAGAATTTTCCATGTTTTCATTTTGAGGAATATGTTTCATCCCAGGATTTAACGCAGCACGTCTCTGTGCAGAAAAGTCCATGAGGTATGAATCTTCATCATTCGAAGTCAGACTGTTGAGCAGCACTTTGTGTTATCCAGGGATGAGCCTGCACAATCCCATTGGGATGGCAATGCTTAGTAACTTGTCAGTGTCCTTGCTGGCTGTGAGATTCTCCCTGTCTAGTTTTTACATCTTTTTGCTCAGTGTATGAGAAATGAAATTTTTTTTTAAATCCTTTTGTAAATGTGCATCTCTTTTCTCAAAGGGTTCTTGTTTCAGGATCCTGATATTTTCATGTAGTTTGCTTAATACATTTAGTACATGTCAGAAAGATGGTTTTGTGGGTGAAAACCCCGTGAATATGAGGGGTTGGTTAAGGAAGCAACGTGAGAGATTTTGTCCTGACCTGGTCTTTGACCTTTGAGAAGTGATGAGGATGCACAGAAAGTGTGACCTCTGTGGGAGTAGTGGTACTCAGCCAGTGTTGGGATCACATCCGTGAGTAGTTAAACTTAAGTGAGCCTAATACTTTGACATCAGGGAAAGGACCAGTTCTGCAGTCATAAAATTCTGAGGTTGTCCTGAAGCAGTCTGTGTGTTTTCCACATTCATTTGAATTCTGTAAAGTGTCATAAAGGGGACTGTCAGGAAGGACCTGGCATGAGAAAAAATGTGATTGTTCAGTAAATTAAGAGAAGAAAGGGAAGTGCTTTTTGCATGA
>NW_008824283.1:6852908-6897726 GCF_000699105.1 Pygoscelis adeliae | reverse complement strand
TAGAGGAACATCAAGAAGGTAACGTCAAGAGGACACACTCAGAGATAAAAATGGTAAACAGAACTGTATTTGATTAATTAAATGAAACTGTGAAGACAAAACCATGCAGCATAATAAAGAAATAAAACAAAAAAAAATCAAATCTAGAAAACTTCGCCCTGCATATTGTTTCCTTCAGTTTTTATTCCAGCTCCCCACCATCCTTTTCGATAGTATTTAGCAAGAAGAATTTGCCTTCTTTTTTTAATTCATCATCGAGGTGCTTTTCCCAGGTGCTATTTCCTCCCTGAACCAAATGACTCAAGCTTTTACTGATAATGATGGAGCAACATCTGCAAAGGTTATGAGTGGCCATAGGAAGGAGATTCTGTGCAACAGGTAGATGATATACGTAATTCTGTTTAAAAGGAGAATTGGAAGCATTATAGCATGAAATGAAGAAACAGCAGGGAAAGGGGCATGTTTTTGCCTGGGGCTGTGAGACAGGCAAAGCTGTTGAATATACTATCGAATATGTTTAAGCCTCAGATTGCAATAGGTACTATTTCCCGTGTTTTTCTGCCTTCCATTTAATGCGATGCACCAAAATAATAATAAACCTCCCCCTTGCTCAACTCTCTCCCCAGAGCTATAGAATCCGAGACTAAAAAAAGGTTGTTCTTGAAAGAGAAATTGGAGGAACAGGCTGTTACTAATTCTCTCTCTCTTCTGTTTAGAAAAGAGAAGTACTGTCATTTTCAGTGGCAACAATTCTGATGATCATTTTCTTTTTGGCTGCAATTGCTCACTATGACCACCTAAGGATCCAATGGTACTTGCCAGCCTTAGGTCACTGGAGGCTCCCATTCTTAGTAGGAATAGGGGGAAAAAAGAACAACAAAAATCTTCTGCCCAGTAGCATTTGATTAAGTTCACCACACAGCAGTTTTGTTTTCTAAAGCAGCACTGGGCTTTAGGAGGAAGGGAAATGAATCTATGAGCAGATTGTGTTGTCTCTGTGGTAGCTTATTGTCACTTCAAGAGTTGGCAGGATCCTTGATTGCTGTGTGACACTCTATGAAATAGCTTTTGCAGAGAGCTGCCCTTGTATTCAGCTGTATATCTTTTTTCTCCCTGTGATATGTTTGCGTTTTTCAGTATATTGTCTATTTCAAAAGCAATGAAAGTTCCACCTGCCATACCTACACAAACCATTTCTGATAATGATCAAAGCGTATGTATATCTACGAGCACCACATCACAAGAGCTTTTGATCTTCTAATTCTTAGAAATAAGAATCTTGGAAATAAGGTTACTATTTGAAATACTATGAAGTAAAACTGTCTTCCTCCTTACTCTTGCGTTGGGGCATACATTGTATCTAATTGACTTTAATTAGTTACTTCAGTTCCAGATAGCAGAGGGAATAATAGGAGGAGGACAATGAACTATCTGCCAGCACAATTCTCTCCTTTTTGGACACTGCTTCTTGTTAACCCAATCCAAATCAAAGTCAGCCTCTGTGGTACATATGGATCCAGAGCTTGCAGATTTAGGGCTAGTGTCATATCTCTTGTGTTATCCCGTTATTAGATAGTAGTGTAGTTGCTGTTTGTTCACTCATAATTTTTGAAGGCATTTGATAAAACCTCTTCTTACTAATTGCAGTTTTCCTCCCAATTCTTTATGTGTCTTTTCCAGTCTCTGTCTTCATACATATTCACCTTTCTTGGGTTACCTGTCTACTTTGAAACAGAGTTCCTATTACTTGTGATCACCTGAAATTTCCTTCTCTCTTCTCTGCATTGTTTCAGCCTTAGAAGCATAGAACTGCAATGGATGGAGTGTTCCCAGTCGGGAGAACGCAGGCTGCACATCAGGGCTTTTTGCCCGGTCCCTGTGGCAGCTCACACATTCCTGCCTCTTGGTCTCCCTAGGTTATCTATCCCCTTCTCTGCTCTTAGTGACATCTAAACACTATTTAAGCTCTTTGAGCTCTGAAAATGAAAGGTGCAATGTATTGTTACTCCTCAACCAGTGTTGAAAAGTCATGAAAGGCAAGTGAATTTAATCCAGATCTTACATAATTTATCTGATTGAAACACTCTCAGTTGTTCCCATAATTTGCCAATCACTCTGATGACAACTTTGCAAATTCCTTCCGTTTTTAGTAAGCAAATAGTCATTTACAGACTATGTATTCATATTCCTGCCCTTAGCATTTTCTGTTTGATGAAAAGCACTGATATGTACCTGCTCTTGTCTGCCTTGCTACAGTGCTGCAGTGACATATGCTCGGGGATTCGCGATTATGCCTGCCCTTAGCATGCTGGTCGCCAGCGGCTCCTGCCCGACCAGGCAGCAAGCCCTGACAGCTTGTAGGTTTGTCCATGCTGGAGGTGGCAGTGGTGGGGATTGGCAGTCCTGCACAGGATGCTCTAGGCTTGGTCACATTTGTGGGAAATCTTGTCTGAGGCCAAGCTCCACCACTTTTGCTCACCAGGGCTTTTGCTTGAGCAGAGCGAGGGAAAGGAATGTGAAGCATTGCCTATGATCTGGACACCTGGAAAACTAACTGTATTCAGATTTCTTTCTCTGGGGTTTTTTGTGTGTTTTGTTTTGGTTTTATTCAGTTAAATGCTGTGTTCTGCTTTTTTTCCCCCCTGAAAGACACAAAGACTCAGCAAAAGTACCTTCAGAAACGCTGAATATAGCGAAGCTGAGAATATGCATTTGTTGTGCATAAGAATAACTCTATCTGAATGGCAGGTTGTTTAACAGCAACAAATCACCTGCAGATTAAATCCTAGACTGAATTATGAACCTGAAGTCTTCACCGTACACTGTAACTGAGTATATTTGAGCTTTGGTTTGCATTAAATATTTCTGAAGTTGAAGTCATTAGAGAACACAACATGACTGCTATGACTAATAGTAATGGAGCTAAATTCCCTTGTTCCTGTTGAAAAAGTAATTTGGCTGTACTGTATACTGATTATAGCCCTCCCTTTTCTGTAAATCTTTTATAGCAATTCAGATCTTTATGTTAATATTTGTGTCAGTTATTCTAACTATTCACTAGCTCGTGATGAACACTGTAGTGAAGGTTTCCTGCACTGCAGTAGAGGGAAAGTAGGCAGAATGGAAACCATTTTACTCAAGGAAGCATAAGCTCAACATAGAGCAGGTGGGTCTGCTTGGCAGAGAGTATGGTTCTTAATAAGAAAGTAAATTGACATGTCCCAGCTAAAAAGTTTATTTTAAGGCTGTGCCTCATTTTATTTTTAAGTTGAAGTAGTCTTCAAAAAACTACACATCTGAACTGTTTTGTTACCAGCCAACATCCTTATTTGCAATTATAGTAAAGAGGCAATGAAAGGAGGGAGAATGAATGTTGAGTCACAGATGCATCCATGTCACTTAGGCATCCAAACAGCATAGTTGTCCTAGATTCCCCATGTAGGCAGGGTCCAGAGCAATATAGACTCCTTACTTGAGCTCTGAGTTGTCCTCTGGAGGTGTCTTCATTAGCTATGGCAGAAAGCTGAGTGATTACTCTTGTAACTCAGATACCTCAAAAACTAAGGTGGGACAAAGTTTGTTCTCTCACATTGCCATTGCGTGTGTTGAGATTAAGCTGAGCAACACTTACCAGAGATGCCAAGTTAGCACTGTTTTGTGTGTATAGTGGTCACTTGAATAGGATAAAGAAAATAACTGGAGAGGCATTGGCATGAAGAGAGCTAGCCAGCTAAAACCAGTGCAAGAATGTTTGAGCCTGCAAGTGGACAATAAATTTTCATCTGACTATTCTGAGACTGCAGCAGTCTCCTGAGGTGTTACAGCTTGATGGGACAGTTAAAAATAGGGTCCTGTATACAAATTTTTAGCAAACTGTGGATTCAGCGACTGATAAACAAACAGAACTTGGATTATCAGAGGTGAATTAACACTAAGAGCAAACCATACAATGCTGCTTGTATGTAGAGTATATATAAAAGGTGGGGGTTTTCATGAAAACCAGCAAATATCTGGAGATATGATCATTCCTTTTTCAACTTCTTTTTTTTCCAAACATTTATGTGGAATGATCTTATGTACATCCAAAGGCTTATGGAATATTTTCTTAAAATGTAATTTACAAAATAGTGTGCTTCCCTTTTTTTTTTTTTCTATTTTATTTAAAAAAAAAAAAACAAAACAACAAAAAAAAAGAGGAGGAGGCTATGTTCCTGTACACTTTTTATAAAAGTCTGCAACAAGCAGAAAGGCCAGAATGTTCCTGTGGAGTATTTTGCCTCTCATGTATTCTGGGGACATAAATTAGGGTTTTGGCAGATTTTTCTTGTGTGCTGGTACCTCTTGTTCATTGTAGTTGATGATTAGCTTAGGCAGTTATTGTAAGCGGTGTTTAATTAGTGCAGCAGAGGAATAGAGACTTGTTCAAAATATTCTCTAGGGGTTTCTCAGGAAGACGTTTGCAGGGCTCTGACTGCATTTGTTTCCAGTAGGACTGCAAGAGTTCATTGACACTGAAATTACTGAGTTTATTACAGATATTCCACTTAATACTGAAAATCAATATATAATATAACAGTCTTTGGAAGATATGAACTATTACTTCTCATTGCTTAACGGAATACTGTGGATGAATTTATTTGAAGAGCCCATGCCAGAATTGCTGCATAATTAAACCAGTGTAGGAATAAGGATATGGAACTCTGCTTCCTTCTTTGCTAGAACCATACAAAATTATTGGCAGGGATGCTAGTTATAGGTATAATTTCTAAATAAATGAGGTGTGGATTCCAGCGCTATGCATACTTTGAATGAATCATGGAAGAAAATTAATGCGCCTCTGTGCCATGTTGCATGAGTCACAAAAGAAAATTAATAATCTAATTTTTGTATCAGTTAGGACTCTGGCTAGTTTGGCAGCTTGTGGGGATTGAAGGTTTACTGTGTTAGGTTCCCCTAAAAAGATGCTTTAGTTTCTTTCTTAGATTTTAAAGATAGACAGTAAATCAAATTGTCTTACTTTCATTGCTGTACACAAACCCACAGTATGAGGTGACTAAGTTAACACTGTACTTATTTTCTGGCGTTCCCAAGTAATTGTGTGTTGACTTTCTGCATAATAATGCTGGTTCATAGCAAAATGGTGAAGCAGAGCCCCTTGCTGTATTATCTGTCGTCTCTGCTCAAGTATTTGCATTGTTCTCTAGGTAGGCAATGAATAATCTGCTTGATGCTGACTTTGTTCTTTGGGCAATGCAAACCCCTTACTAAGGGAAGTCGTATTTTTTTTAAAAGCACAAGCATTGACCTTCACTGAAGTCCAGCAAAATGTTCTGAGCAGCTGCAGAGGACAGCCACTTCCTCTCTCATTCGTGAAGCCTGAAAGACCATTTGAGATGTGACTTTCAAAAGCACTCTCCACTGGCATAGCTCTGCAGACATTAAAGTCAATGGGAGTTTTATTTCAGTGGGAGTAGTCAAGCCAAAACTGAATGCCCTATTTTATATGTCAAATTTGCAGGAATGAGTTACAAGAAGTAAAGCTGTTTGAAATAATCCAGGATATTGGAAAGAGAGAATGCTTCCATCAGCAAATGATGTACAAAACCCAACAAATACTATGCCAAGAAACAGAGTAACAGAATACTCCTGTTTGCCTTAATATGTCTGTAGTAGCATGTGTGCGCTACCTTGCTGTAAAGTGCGGTTGGAAAAAAAAAAATAAATAAAAGCAGTGGTAATTACAGATTGTCGGTGTAAGTGCCACCAGCATGAAAGGCCACTGGGAGCTGAAATCAGGCTCAAAGGGAGCTTGGGGAGCATTTAATGCCAGAGCTTGGCCATCAGCTCAGAACCTGCTATTATTAATATGAGCTGAGGTATTTCTAAGATTGCATTTAAATTAATGGAGCAAACCAAAATGGCATTTATACTGAAAGGAGACACCAGGAGAGAGTAAGTAGCTAATAAAGAGCAGTGTAGATTGGGCATTCAATATGTGGTGGAAGTTGCACATCCTTCCTGGAAGGAGCTGTTTGCAGTCCTTCGGTAGTATTTTCTATCATATTAGTTCTGTCTCTGAATTCGCCTGGGCTCTGTTCTTGTACACTAACCCCAATTGTGCTCCAGGGTGTTCCTGCAGTTATAGCGTAAAGGATGACCTCTTGTATCCAGCACCTTTTTGCATGGGTGGAGTGGAGAGCAGCTCTCCGTGAACCTTCAGCTTGTGCTTCTCCATGCTGCTTCCTCTCAACGCTCTTCTCTCTTTGGCGCTGCCTAACTCTGACTCTGGCTGTTCATGGGGTTTTCCTTTGTGCTTGATCTAACCATGTGGTAGAACAATACGAATTGAACATGGTTCTGTCAAGCACCATGGAAGGCTGCATACTCCCTGCCGCATGGCATGCTGGGATACTTCTGCTGTTTTCAGAAGCATCAAAAGGTGAGAGATTCCCCTTTTCTCACAGGAAAAATGAAAAAGGTGAAGTGTTGCTTAACCAGACTCCCGGGCACTGCAGGGGGGAGCCCTAGTGTTGTTTGCGACAGACTTTCCAGAGGGCTTGCATGCAGAATAACCATTTCTAAGTAATTAATCTGTTTAATTGCTCTTAGAATGCAGAAGTTAGGCATCCTGTTGTTTAATATGATTCAAGGGTGATTCCAGCCATACCTACAGAGATGAAAAATCTTTTTTGTCTTCTTACCTTATAAATAACGTAAGCTACATCTCTCTATTTGAGCTGTCCAGTGAGTCCTACTTGAGGTAACTTTGGATGCCGCTTCTGTAACAAGATGCCTGCTACTTAACGTAACTTTGGACCTGATCTGAGCAATCTTAATGCACTGGCATTTCATTATGAAGAAGTATACTGCAAAAGAACTTCAGAAGAGTCTGCAAAGCATTGTCTTTTATCTCTTGAAATGACATGGGTAACATGGCCTGTATGAAGAGAGGATTATCCAATAGTTGCATAGCACAAAGCTGATACCCAAATGGACCATTTTAGCTTTGAACAGCTTAGATAAGATCTTTAACATACTTCTGCCTAACTTCCCCCCTCTGTAAAACAGAGATAATTACACCTGTTCATAAAGGACTTTGAGAGCCTCGTACAGAAGTTTTCTTATATGGAAATACTGCCTCATCTTGCAAATATGTTACATATCTGTTGTGGAGCCATCAAAGAAGGACATCTGAAATTCTTAGATTTTCTCTGTAATTACTGATAAGAATTAATACGACCAATGTGAAATTACGACGAACAACGTACCTCCTTTTTTTTCCTGAAAACCTATGAGAATTGTGATTTAGTGGTTACATGAAGAAGTGAGTGTCGGGATTCCTGGTTTTTTGTCCAAGTTTTAGTCCGAGTGATCTCTGTGATCATATTTTTGGTGCCAAATTTGAGGCAGCTGGATCCATCTTTTCTAGAATGAATATATCAGATCAGTATTCAAGCCCCTGTTGAGACAGATAGATTTTTTCCAGAATAGATCATCCAGCACTCCTTTTAAGTCCTTTGGGCAAAGCGAAGTTTTAAAAACTGAAATCAGGTTTGCTAAACAATGCTTAAAAAGAAGAATAGAACAAAAAGGTATTTGTCTCTGTTGTTTAATTTCTCCATGTGGGTGTTAGAAAGGCACCTAAAATTTTTGAGCACTTGGAAATGTGGTGTTTCTTTATCTCATACTGCTGTTTTGTAGAATGGCATGTGTGTTTGTTTTACCATACTGAGGAATTGCAGTGCCCTGGTACCTGATAGTGGTGTCACATAAGTTGCGAAATGAAAATGTTATCAGAGTAACTGATAAGAGCAACTCAGATAAACACAGTTGCCCTCAGTTAAATACAGGCCTTGCTGTTGCCTTGGCTACTCATTTTACAGCACACTTAATTATTTTTAATTTTGGAAATTACTAGAAACACCCAGGTCATGTTTTACATTCAGCCAAGCTTCACAGAGTTCTCAGCTACAGTGCACACATGCTTTCAGGTATAATAAAATTACCAAATGGCTGGTCTGGAATAGTAAAATGAAGCCAAGTGTTTCTTCTGTGCCTGTCCTGCATCTCTTTTCCACGGCTTTCCACAGGTGATTTTATAGCATGCAAGAAGTACTACATGCACGTGATGGTTAATTGTACTTCCTGAATCCTGTCATGTTCACTCAGAGCCCTGCAGTAGTACACTGATAAAGCCCTGTGTGGAGAAATGGATATACGCACTTAAATAGTTCTGCAAGCAGATGGCTGAATTTCACATTAATATCCCAGATGGGAATATCTTAATAAAGCAGCCACCTGTCCAAGTCATCTCAAGGCTCAGGTCAAATAGTAAATTTTATCTAGTCTTGATTACTGCTGTCTCACAGTCTAATGGAAAACAGTATTTGCTGAGCATATACATGCTACTGATTACTTGTGACTCGGTGCTTACCTGGGTAACTTAGAAGAAAAAAAAGGAAAAGGAAAAAAAAAAGAGAGAGAGAGAAAGAAAGAAATAAAAGTACAAAGGTGATGTTTGCTCCCTTCCTCTTCTGCTGAGCTGAGAGGGCTTTCCCCTGTTGCAAGCGTGGAGGCAGTGGACTGATGCCCAGGCAAGATCAACTTCTTACAGCTGATGCAGTGTGGAAGGTTGTATGCCGTCAAGAGAGTGAGACTGCTAAGTAAAAATGTGGTAAATATACTTTATTTACTTTGCCAGAAAGCTTGAGAGAAAACGAAAACCTGATTTTCACCCTCTAATATTATATACCCCTTTTTCTCCTTCATAAAGCATTCCACTTACTTTCCCATTTTTCTTTTTTCCCATAAGAAGATGTATCTTGTATCTATCAGTAGACTAAAAATTATACTTAATAAATTTTTACTCTGTGTAACTTCATGACATTTGTGATTATTCTTTCAAAGAAAGCTTTTATAATGAAAATTAGAAGTGATTCTTCAAGGGTTAATTTGGGGATATCCAGGACACTTTCTGATCACTGAAAAATTTTGTTGGGTTTTTCAAGGAGTACTGTAATTGTCGCAGTTTTTAATAAACTGTGGTCCTGATAACTGTTCATCTTTGGCATTATTTCCAAGGAATCATAAACAGCCAAATGTACTGTCTCATAGACCTAAGAAAGAATAGCTGTATGTTCTTGTAATCAAGCCATAATACGCTCATCACTTGACATTTTAGCCTGACTACCAAGCCTGGAATTTTTAGGACTGGAAATCAGATGGGGTTTTTTGAAAGGGTAAGAGTTTAAATGATGGTGGTGTGGGGAAAGGCTTAGAGTGTATTTTTATAATACTTTAAAATGCCCAGTGGTCCTAATATTTTAAGTGCTGTGCTGTCAAGCTAAAAAACAGTAGCCAAGTCTCACTTTTGAGATGTGTAATTTACAATGAGCATGTTAACCTGCAAAGTATTTAGCACCACAGAAGTGGTAAGGTACAAAGCTGTGTGTGATGTTTCTCATAATCTAGTTCGGAATTACAAAACTAAACCGAAGTGTGTCTGTGGACTCAAAATGTTAGATTGCCTGCAGAATTGCTTGCTTTCACTGCATCGCCCTGTGGAGGTAATGTGTAACATAAATTAAAATAATGGTGGGTTTAGGTGACTTCTTTTTTCTTACAGAAAATAGTATGCGGTCATAAAATGAGCAGTGGTGTATTTATCAGTCTGGGAAGGGGAAGCAGGTGAAGAATGTCATCAAGTCTCTAAAAACAAATTTCAGCTCAGGTTTAATTTTTTATTGATGTTTTCAGGTTCTTAAAAACTGAACTTGCTCAGATCATTCCTGAGAAAGCCTTGCAATTGACTTTTAAAACGCTGGAAAAGTTAAAAAATACTTCTTGCTGGTTATGATCACTGGGCATTACACAAGGTTCCTGAGACAATTCTGGTGCTTCCATTATGAAATATGAAGTGAGTGGGCAGGTATTGCATGGCAGGGTCTTGGCAACACTTTGCTTACATACACATTTATTAATACTCCTGGTTCCTTGAAGCACAGAGATCAAGTTTCCAACCTGCTGTTATTAAAGGAGAAAAACCAAACCTGAAAAGGACAGATTAGTTCTCTGAGCCTAATTGGAAAAGCATTTCATTAGAACGGGTCAAAAACCTAGTCAAAGAGGTCTGGCAATCATGGTATTATGGTACATTAGGGAGTGCTTCTCACTAAGTATGGTCTACCCGTTCCTTAATTAAAATGAAAATGATTTAAACTGCTATTACTTTCCTCTGCTGTTTGTTTAACATAGTTAATAAAGGTATCTAATTGTTGGAAAATTTACAAGGTTCTCTCATAAAAGATTGCTCTCAAAAATAACTCTAATAGCTGAGGTCTGAAAATCTTGGGCTTTTTAATGACATCTTTAAAAATCCTTTCTCATTTGAATGCACCAAGATAGCCCCTGCTTTCATGAGATCCCTTTTCCTTGTTGCTGGACTAAGTTCCAAATGGGAAAAAGTGACTGCTGGAGCTCCTTTGAAGCAGATTCAAACAGCTAATTAGAGGTGTTTCAAAAAATACCTTAACAGGTAGGCTTGTTAGACAAGGAATTAATCTGTCAAGGGAAGAGTGAAATAACAGAGGCTAGTCTTGGGAGTGATTTGAAAAAGTGCTGAACAAAAATCTTTGGCAAGTATTAAAATTGTGTGCAGGAGCTGGGAGCTGACAGGAGGCGGTGTTGAGAACAGATTCCATAAAATCTCTGATTGCTACAGTTATCAGGAGCTGTTTGCTGGAATATATTTTCCTTTTATTGCAGGGTCAGAGGATTACAGAAGTAAATTCACCGGGAAGTGTTTCATGGACCTTGTCTGTCCTGAGAAGTGTCGCTGCGAGGGAACAATTGTAGACTGCTCCAACCAAAAACTCACCCGATTACCCAGTCACCTTCCTGAATATACTACTGATCTGTAAGTGCTGGCTCTCCAAGATGTGCTCAGCAGGGCGTGCTGGTTTTCCTAGTTTTTAAAGGCTGTAAAAGGGACTCAGACCAATTCAAGGCACCTTCTACTTTAAATCCCTGTGTGAAAAAGGGGAAGTTAATTTTATTTAAAAGGAGAACCACAACTCTCTTATTTCCTTAGCATTCATGGCAACTGTGGGGATGAGAAAGGAGCCATGGCCCTGTGCATCAGCTGCCTGTGTGTGTTGTCTTGAAGTGTTGACCTGTTATGTGGCCCAAGCTGTTTGGTTCCTTTTCATTCTACCTTTGAGTCATTTGGCTGTGCATCTGGTCATTTTTATTGAAGAAATGGATTAACCCTTTTGAGTTAAATTTGTGATCGGGAACTCATTCCATTTCAGCAGTGCCTGCTACTTGGGTGAAATGGCTCTCGCTAAAACTAGTGTGTTGTTAAGCTATAAGTGATTTTATGAAATGTGTTTGCTTTTAGAGATTCTTAGGAATTATAAACATAATATACTGTTAAATAGAGTGTGAGAAAACATGTTTATTACTTAGTAACTTAAGAATCTTGTTCTTTTGTTATATCAATAGCCCCTTCAAACACAATTCTCTTTTTGTGATAGTATTCTATTTATTGTACTTAAAGTATTCTATTTAAACCCCCATAAAAATTGTTGATCTGAAGTTAAGATAGAAAAATGTGAGAGACACATCCAGAAAGACAGCAAAGTCTCTACATAGAAAAATGGATCATTTGTAATCAGAGAAAGAATTTTGCATCCCAAACCTGCCAAGACAGTGGCCTTTGCATTAATTTTGAAGACCAGTAGACTTTGATGGGAAAGGACCTGAAATCAGATCCCTTCTGTTTACAGGGACCACATCTCCGATTGCATGTCTTTTGTAGCAGAATGCGTGAGGGAGGTTTAGTCACGTGAACAAGGCTTTTTAATGGTTAAGGTTAATAGTCCCTTATCCTGTGCATTGGAAGAAGAAGGCATTCTGACACTGTCCTTTGGCATTACACTCTTAAAGGCATTGTAAGTTTTTACTATAGATAGTCTCCCATGTTCCCTTTCCTTCAGAGCTAAACTCTTCACTCTAGGAGTCTGAGAGAGATGGCAGATAGTGTCTTGCTTAGCAAAGGTCATAGTTCTCTGTGTGGCAGCTCTGTATGTCACGGAGGTATACCTACAGACATCTGTGAAGTATTAAATGTCTTTTTGTTTGTTCCTATCAGGCGTTTGAATGACAACGATATTTCTGTTTTGGAAGCTATCGGACTCTTCAAGAAATTGCCCAACCTCAGAAAAATGTAAGTTTGAGTCACTTGCTTGTTAGAATACATGCTGCCTTGGATTATAAGGAAGGAGGAAGGGATAATTTTTTTATAATTTAGTACTGCAGTAGCAGAAATCGCTTTTTTAATGAGAATTTAAGGAAACTGAATGTGTTGCCTGTTAGATGCAGGCCCAGTTAAACCACAGTGAGAGGTGAAGATCCCTAGGCTGACATTTCAGTATTTCTTTAGGCTATATTTCTTAAAGTCTTCGACTCATGGAGACTGAAGGGAATTCTGTCCCAGAATTTATTCAGATGTATGCTTATTGTTAGAAATGGCTACAAAGTTTAGCATTTGGGGTTTGTCTTTTGAATGTATTGCATGACTCCAACTATTGTGATTGTTTCAAATAGCCAAAGGAAAATGATATTACAAGATATAGATTGCAAGGCAGCTTCTTTTGATCATTATTATTTTAAGGAGGAGAATCAATTAGCTAATTTAGAGATCAGTCATTCAAATATATCTAAATAAATCTGTTAACAGTCTGAGTCCTGGCATTGTACAATATATATATTTAATAAGAGCTGTGTTTTGGAAAGAGAATAATTTGTTAGATACCTCCTGACAGTCTCTAAATGGATCTTTCTGAAGTTACTTAAAGTTTTTAACTTATGGTGCCATTGTTAATGTCTCATCTAACTGTTTACTTGTAGTAAGATTTTATTGCTAGAGTCAAGGTAATTTAGGGAAACCGACCAACCAGGCTTTCTGTTCTGCATTCATTTCATGTGTTTTCTGCCATCTGGAGCTTCCTAGCCATTTGAATCCATGTAAGATCTCAGTGGCTTTGGAGACAACTGTAGTGGGGTTCTTATGTCAGTTTTGTTTCTGCAAGAGTTTCAGATGCAGCAGTGCAGGTTTGGGAGTGGGAGTTGTGTTTGTGCAAGTAGAGGCCACCAGACTTGGGGAATTAATCATATACATTAGCCTAGTATTTTAAGAATGATCCATAAGTTGTAGCTACAGCGCACTTAGAAAAAGTTGTTGACGTTGTTGAAGTGCTCTGTTGTCTGTGCAAGTAGGTAGTAAATGGGAATTAAAAATGCATGATATATAAAAGTATACACAAATAGGAAAGCATCTGTCCTCATCAAACCTTCAGGATTTATGTTTTGAAAGTTGGAGAGGTGTGATAGCTGAAATAATTTCTTTCATTTTATTTAAAACTTACCGTAGGCAAGTTATGGTGCTGTCCTTCCTGTTCCCATCAATCACCGAGGTGGGAGGGATGCCTCGACAGGGCTGTATTGTTATGTATAAATGCAGCATGAAGCAGTTATGAGAGTTTTTTTAAGAGTTTGTTTCCTGTGAAACAAAAAATCTTTCTGCTCTGTTCTTGGCAGGCGTTGAGAACTGAGGCGTACCATTGCAGTTCAAACAGATGGCAAAAAGTAGTTGTGCCCTACACCTCATAAAAAGTGTGTCTCATGGATTTTTTTAGTGGTAGCCTCCAAGCAGACACTCTTTAGGTAATCTTTGTAGTTGAGCTAATTTCTTGTGTTCTCTCTGATGTTGTAAAGAAGTATCTCAATTGGAATAAAGGGATTTTCTGAAAAGGGTGTTTTTTCATATAAGCAGAGCAACATTTCAACCATAACCTTACTCAGTAGCTCTATCCTTAAAAAGCCACATTAGACTTCTTTTTCCTAATTCTTCTAGTTCCATTTTGTGAAGGGAAGGGGTTACCAGAAAAAAACAAACAAGCAAACAAACACCCCTTTCCTTCTATGTTATTATTTGGCCTTTACTAAGTATTCTTCTGCTGCTAATAGGCCTCTTTCCATCATGCAAGAAGGGGAATGTAAGGAAATACCAGTGGATGGGATTGCCGCTGCTAATGGTCCTAATGCAGCAGCTCTGTGTGTGTGGCAGGAATGTGATGCATGTGCTCTTCATTAAGCCTTACTGCTGCTATTAAATTAAGGAGGAATAATATGATCAATCCCCCATTTTTCAGTGTGTATAAGGGACAAGAATTTTTACTGTTATTTGATTGGTAATGTTGACTCTGTCTCATCATATTCCTTGTCTGTTCAAGTTAAAGTCTGTTAAAGGAAAACAGCAGGTGGAGGAATCTGTCTGGAAATTGCATTGCTTCCTAGGCTTAAGAAAACAGTTCAGAGCTTTGCAGCAGCAGGCCATTAGCCTAAATCACCTTTTTTTTTTTCTTTATTTAATCCCTGTAATTCTCCTTCTTCTGAAATGAATCTTAATATCAGGTACCAGAATATCTGAATGGGCATTTGAATGTTTGCCCTCTGATTGCCCTTCACTTCGGTTTAAGACTAGTTGTAGGTCTGTGTCAAGGAAATTTGCAAAGTAACTACTTCAAGAGTACATCGGTTCCACATTGACTAGTAAAGCTCCAGCATAATTCCAGAGATAGAGGAATTAGTTCTTCCTTCCTCTTGATGGGTGTTTCATCTTGGTGCCTCCTCCTCTTACATTAAGCTTAAGTGTAGCTTTGGTTTATAACATAAACACTCTGAGGTGGTCTGTAAATTGGACTTTAAGGAGGATTCAGATTTTACTTGCATTCTAAGTGTACACTCACATTTGTTCTTTTGTCACTCAAGCTCCGTCAGTTGTCCATGTCTGTACGTGTGGTGCTGCATATTGCAGTCCCTTGGGTTTTCTAATAAGATTCCAAAGGGAAGTACTCATAGATTTGGCATTGACATATTAGGGATGCTCCAGTGTGTATACGTGAAAATAGTCTTTAATTATATATTCACATAATAATTTTCAGTTGGACTCTTGTCCCAAGCCCTTGCTAGGTTCCTCATCTCCTGATTCAGTGCAGTTTCTATTCTCATCGTGTTTTGCCTCAGCGTAAGGCCAGTGTCCTGTCCCTCTTCTCTCTACCTCTCTCTAGCCACTGACAAAACTCCTACTCTTCTCACTCAGGCTCCCTTCCCTAGCCCTCACACACTGTTACTCCGCTGCATTGCCTTGAGCTGTTTTTATAGCCTTCACAGATCTCTCTGGGGCCCCCTCTCTATCCAGCCAAGGACATTACTTCTTAATACTGCCTGGAATTGGTAGAGTAGGTACTTGGATAGAGAAATGTGCCCAGTCCCAAACTTTGCACAGTCTATAGCTCTGTGTCCTGCACTGTCTTGAGAGACATGAGAAGATGTCATCTGAAGAAGAATCTGAAGTGAAAAAACCTCTGGAAAATTAGCTCCTAAAATTCAAATTTCAAAAAAAATATGTCTTGCAGTCTCCTTGGATTGTGGCAGGAATCTTAAATCTCTTTGTTGAAGACTAAGGATTCAGCCAAATCCTAATAGATTTTCACAGGGAAGATGTATCCTTTGAATAAAACACCTACATGGTAGTTATCAATTAGCAAATTTGAAATCAGAATTTATTTGAGTGTTTTGGGCTTTTCACAAAATCAGAGTTTTGAGATATGAGAAAAATGGTATTTTGGTTAGCTTTATTTCCTGGAATAGGTGAACTTCCTTCTTTTGTTTAAAAAAAAGAAAAATGAAACTAAAAAGTGTCTACCTCTAAACATGAAAATGACATCTGACAGTTCATTCTGTTAAATCTTGCCAATGTTATAAGGTAAACATTAAAAAAATGGGAAGTGTCAGACCACCTTTGCAATAGGTAGTACGGCCAGTCCCACCTCTAATATATAATTAGCTTTTGGGGTGTAATTTGTCTGTAAATATTCCTCCTAAGCTGAATCTTATTGTATGATGTGTCAGCCCAAGATTTAATAAATTTTAATGCAAAACAAAATTGAATTCTTGATATAGAAATGTAAAGGTCACAGATCCATAATGCAAAGTTATGCCACATTTTGTTTAGGAATTAAATTGCTAAGATTACCCTGCTGGTTTTTAAAAGGTTAACATGTCTGCATATGCCTTTTTTTAAAAAAAAAACCATCAACTTCAATAATTAGCTGCAAAATCCCGTATACATAATGCTATTTTCATAACCTAAATTTTAATCCATCTTTACGTTTAATGCTCTTTACAGTAGAATAAAAATTCCTGTAGACAGATGTAACCCGATTCAGAAGTAATTTACGGGGTTCTCCAGTGGGTTTTGCAAAATGTCTTGAACTCTGTGTTGCTTTCATTGTGTTCTTACAGTATTACCTCACCTGATCTGGCAAGTGTAGAGGTATGACTTGTCTCTGAAAGCTAAAGTCACATTGCAGTGACTTCCAGGCTCCAAGAACTGTGTTGCTAGTGTTTTGCAGGGTGGTTAGAAAAGAGCAATTTGAATCTGCTTGAAGTGCAGGAGAAATACAAAGGTGCGTTTCTGAGCTCCATAGGAGTGGGAGCAGCTCCATGACTTGGGTTTTTGGGGGTATCCTACCCCTGTGAGACAGACAGGCTCCGGGACCTGCGGCCCTCCAGCCCTGGGATCTGGAAGCTTCTGCCTTTCACAGAGGAGTATCTTGCCAGTGGGAGATCTTCTCACTCAACACAGCAAGATCTTGCATCAGGCAGGGGTGAGGGGCAACACTACCATTCACAGAGGTAAGGTTGGGACTGACCTCTTTTCTTGGAGAATAAGAACAATAAAAAAATATTTACCTCAAAACCTGAAAGGGACATCTGACAGTTCATTCTGTTAAATCTTGCCGATGTTACGAAGTGAACATAAAGTACGGTCTTCTGACAGGAAGTGTCAGGCTGTCTTGGCAATAGCTGGTACTGCCAACCCCGCCTCTAGTATAAATTGCTTTTGGAGGCTTAATTTGTCTGTAAATATTTCTCCTACGCTGAATTGTATGGAGTGTCAGCCCAGGATTTAACACATTTTACATGCAAAATAAAACTGAATCATGATAAAGTTTGCAGACTAGAAGTCAGTTGAAAAAACAGAATCTCGAGTTTCTTGGGGAGGTAAAAGTAGTTCGTGTCCTTGGAAACAGCTGTTACCTGCTGTTCTTTCCCCTAAGCATAAATTTTGCCATGGCAATTGAGGTTGCAGTCATCTGTCACTTGTTATACAGCAACGGACTTTATTTTCTGGAAATGATCTTGTAGAGTGTTGTGCTACATGGCATTTGGGCTCATCATGTGCCCCCCTTTTTTACCAGCGAGGCCATCAGTCTGCTCTGCTGAATGAATGTAGGAGTGTCACTGGGCATACTTCACTGTCTGTCTGTAGTATTTAAGACTTTCAGTGCCATCCTGCTTCTGAGAACAACTCACTCTATAAAAGCCAGCCAGACTGTTGGTAAAAGCTGTAACATGTCAGCAAACATCTTTCTTCCAGAAGAATGCAACAGTATTGGGGTTTTCCTCCTAACGTATATTTAAAAATTCCAAACACATCATCAACAGACAGAAATACTCTAGGGAAACCTCCACTCAGAACAGGTTGTTTGTATGATAAAGGTACAAGGTTCAAGGTGAGACCAAGCAGAGCCTTTGCAGTTGGACTGCGCTCTGGTGGTTGTTCTTGTGGGAAGGTCTGTCGGTAACGCAGCGATGAACAGCATGCTGGAATGTTAAAATTGACCCAGCAGGTACAGCAGGATGAATGGTTCTGTTAACTCTGAATAGAATCCAGCTTGTTCTGTGTTGGTTATAAGATCAACAGAAATAATATTATTATAAACTTTAGCCATAAAGTAAATAAAATCTGACTGAAAAGTGAGCTGTGTGAACAATGTCACCTTGATAACTTCCTAGATCTGTTCATTTCCTATTCACAGCCCCATATAAAGTAAACCCAGGCTTTCTGAAAATTTCTTTTGACCTCTTGCCCAAAATAAAAGTCTAGATATAGGATTAAATGTTATCACCAGGGTAAATCAGGGAGTCCTTACGGAAACAATAACCTTTCTTGAGTGACCAGGTTGACTACAGTTCCCATATGGGTCCTGCCAGAGGGTATAGGTATCTTGGGAAATACTCAAGACTCATTTTCTTTTCCACTCTCTTCCTGTATTGAAGAACAATTCCTTATAGAAGCTTAGCATTGCAAGAGGAGGGGGGTTTCTGTAATGGGAGTTTGCTGTAAAGTCTGTCAGAAGTTTTTTTCTGATAAAAAAATTCCTTGTCAAGTGCTATGATCATATATGAAGGATTCTTTTAGTGCTGGGAAGGACGGAGTAGGGCTCTCTGAGTTGCAGAGCAGGCAAAAGTTTCACTGCTTTCATTTTTCAAGGTTTGTATCAGCTGATTATGTTTGCTGGTAATTCTAGACTGAAAAGTCTGTAATGTCTCATGTTTATCATTCTAGTAGGTCAGACTTTAAGGAGAATACTTTTTTCTTTTTTGAGTGTCATCTACCATATTTTTTTTTTTGTTGCCTTCTGGTATGGGAAGCTTTAATTCAGGAAGGCAAATGGAGAAATCCAGGTTGGCAGAACATCTGCTTCGACAACACTCCAAGCAGGATTGCAGGGCAGTGTCATCTTTACGTATCTATTATTGTAAAGCTTGTCTTTTCTGTGCCTTGCAACTTTGATTTCACCATAGCGTTTAATTTTGGATTTTCAAATCTTTTGCATGGGAAAGGTATATATAACTGCCGCCTTCTGAAACTGCTAGCATATTTTTGGATAATTTTTTGTTGTTGAAATGATCAGGCATAATTAACTCAAATGAGTGAAGTTCCCTATCTACAGAAGTTCTTTGACAGCAATTAAAATTCAGATGGTGTGGATTGTATAAAGGTGCCAATTCCTTTGCAAATTATGGCCAGCCTTTTTCTGCAGGATTTGCTCTTTTTTGCCTTGAGTATCTAATCACCCATTAAAATTGCACCCATTTTTAAATATATGTGACTAAATATCTTTTAGATAGCAAAAACTAACTAATAAAACTTTGTAACTACAAGTATAGGTCAGTTTTCAATCTGTGAATTGAAAGTCAAAGTCTTTGTGTATTATAGTAACTCACCCTCCCTTCCCACTACAGACATTTACTTATTTATTCGTTTATTTTTGTGCAAATATGCATCATGGCATGATCTTTACCAGGAGAAGGATCATTGGGAGCAATTATTTATGCCAGCATTCAAAAGAGATGCTGAGCTATAAATATTTCCACTAGAGAAATAGCTGAGCCCCAAAATTAAATGCATATGTCAGAATATCCTTCCTTGACTTGCTTTGACACTGAACATAAACTCTTCATGTGAGTGTTAGCACAAAGTACTAAACTTCTGGAAAGCAAAATCTGCATGTAAGTATTTCTACATGTTTTTATGTTATTTTTGGCTGATTGCTGGCATACTCCTATTCTTTCTGATCACAGAATGCACAAGAGGTGATGGGCCACATGCTGTAGGGCCCACTATCTGACAGTTGTTCAGCAGACATAAACCAGCATACTCAAGTTTCCCACATGAAACATATCTCCAAGACTCAACCTTTTTTTTTTTTATTAAGTGATGACTTCTGCAAAGACCAAGACCCACATTATTTCTATCTGAGGCCAAGCTGTCCTGTTGCCATGTCTTCTGTCAACTTTTATCCCAGCAAGATTGCCTGTTCTTCTGAGCAGAGTATCCCAGGTGTTAATCTGATACCTTGTCATTTGTTTTATATCACCTGGAATTGGATTTTGAAACTATTACTCATGCTGCGTGTGTACTGGGATCATTTCTGGAATAACGTGCTATTCAGTATGAGTAATAGTGTTGGAATTTGGCATCTTCTTGAGAGCAAGAGCATATCTTTTACTTTCTCTTTTTTGTTGTAGACAGTAAAACAAAGAATAGTGTTTCCTGTCATAAACCTAAACAAATAGAATTATTCATCATAATCTATACAGGGCATCATAGGAGATGCTTGAAGGACTGAGGCCCAAGGTTATAATGTGCTTAAGACCTTTTATATAAATGCTTTAAATAATTAAATGCCACTTATTTTTATGCATCTCTAATGGCATTTTATCATTCAGAAGTTTTCTACTCACTGGGTTTTTCACAAATATGAAATATTCAAAAGATTAATTTTGCATTTCATCAGAACTTTATTTGACTTTGTAGATTGAAGTTTTCCAATGTTGATCTATAAGCAAACATCTTGAGACTGTATAGGCAGAGTAAATATTTAGAAAATAATGCTGTATATTGCAGTAGCTGTGAATTGAGAATTAAGTGATACTCATTTCATTTGGAGTGGTGGTGTTAAATTTAAGTGCCTGGGAGTTCATGAGTGCACATATTAAAATTTGTATCAGCTACACGCAGTCGCACAGTTTTGTATGTTACTCCAGCATTGAGTTTAAAAAGGGTAGAGGTCCTGGTACACTAAATCAAAGCGGTCCATGTTTCAATGTGTGGTACCTATTTCAATGGTAGTAACATTAACTGATTCTTATTCTCATCTCTGCCAGATGAGCACCCAGTCCCTAGCATGGTCCATAACTTCATGGACATTAATCAGATGTTAGAAACCCCCACTTACTGTATCCCTGAGACCCTTATAAGCAAGAATGACATGAGGTGTAAGAGCTGGTAATTCCATTAATTTAAATACTCTTGATGTACCTGATATAATTGTGGTTTTCATGAGTGAAGGGGAACTATTTGTAAGTACAGTAGGTATACTTTTGAACTTGAATGAATGTCTCGCTAGATAACCACTAAAAGGCACATATTCTTCCTATCTTTCTCCTTCCAGCGTGATGACATATGTTTGGAATAGAACACTAATAATTATCTTATTGTGACTGATTGTGTCCTTCCAGAAATCTAAGCAACAATAAGATCAAGGAGATCCGAGAAGGCACATTTGATGGAGCTTCAGGAGTGCAGGAGCTGATTCTGACAGAGAATCAACTGGAATCAGTGCATGGACGAATGTTTAGAGGCCTCACAGGGCTAAAGACATTGTAAGTGCAAAGACCTGTCTTTCTTTGTTCCTCTGTAAGTCGAGGGGGAGTGCTCAAGTTCAGCAAAGCCTGCTAAAATATCTGTTACTAGACAACAAGCTCTAAGGCAGGGTCTTGTATCACTGTCATGAACGCTTCAATATATTTCTAGTCCGGGGTAGGTTTGAGATTTATCAGATTTTCAAGAATTTCGGGAGTAACGTGATGGTGAACCTCTCATGGGTCAAATTTGGGCACTTTTAATCATTTAATACTTTTATTATTTGTTATTTCCTATGGAAACAAGACATATAGGAATGTGTTTGCTATCTATTAGTCCATACTCCTACTCCGCCTCCACCCAAACTGGAATTGTTGGTCTGCTTATACCAAACCTCAAAGGAGGCTAGGAGCCTAAAAGATTTTTAATATCCTACAAACTATATGAAATCAGTAGGTTGGGAGAGAAGACACAAGTTATTGCTGCCACCAAAACAGGTATAGCTAAGCAACTTTAAGGCAGGCATAACCAAACTGTTACAGGTCCTGCTGACAGAAAGTAGCTGTCTGCTCACTCTGCATCAGGTGTAGTAGCCCACGAGCACAGGCGTGGCTTTGGACTAGCCACTGCATGCTCTTTCTTGCCCATACCAACTACCATAAAAATTATGTGTGGGTATATTATTAATGTGGTTGTGGTTGGGGAGAGTGTGAAGGAGACATAGAGCACAAATGCATAGGAAATCAGTTTGGCATTACTTTTGTGCTTAGACAACCTTTGTAATTTATTTCTGAGAACTAACGCTTAGACGTAAACTCATACTACCTAACACTAATTTATTTTCATGTTAAAAGTTATATTGGAAGAAGGATCACAGACAAGATTTCAAGATGGTGTCTAATCCACCCCATCCACCATCCTGAGAAGTAGTCAGGGACTAGGCTTCTGGTGACAGCAAAGACTCATGCCAGGCGATGTGTGTGATCTGTATGTGAAAAATATCTCTCTTGCATAGTCTTCCCTGCTGTAGAAAGAAAGCACTTGACTAGGTGGATGCTGTCAGTAAATAGACTCTAGGAATCAAAATGCAATTTAAAATCTGCAATTTATTCATTAGCAGCAAATACTTCTTATGTTGCAAAGTACCATGGCACAATTATTTCAGTCCTTACTCAAGTGTAAAAAGAAATCCAAGTTTCACTTCAAGGACTTTGGCCTGTAATGATGAATAGGGAACTTTTCTTTTGCTGTTCCTTTAACATTATTTTTCTGTGGTTACAGCCATCTGTTCTTTAATGTATGCACTTTACTAAGGGATTTGAAAATACTGTCCTTAGATACTAAATTAATTTTTATACTGTAAAGCAGCCTGTGGCAGTCCTCCTAAACAAAATTCAGCATTCTTTAATAAAAAGATGCTTAACATTCAAGCTATCCTGCTGACCTGACCTACATTTCCCCCTAGCTGGTAAAGCAGTCTAAATATACACAGCATGATATGAGGATCTGTAAGTATAAGTTTTCCTTCAAAAAGGGCACACAGTGCATGCTGAACCATGATACGGAACCAAAGGTTTTGGCTTGAGGGACTGTCCTGGTTTCAGCAGGGACCACGACAGGGACATATATTTCTATCCATTAATTGACTTTCTTTGAGCATTAAAATTGTGGTCTTTTACAAAGAAGCCACGTTGGACAGGGTCATGGTCCAGTTTTTAAAAGACTGTATGTTTCCTGAAATGTAATAAATCGCTGTGCAAGATGTATTGACATCCAAATTCAGTCATCCCATCTTGCAATTGCAACCTGGCTTCCAGACAGCTTAGTACTCCATGTGTAAGGTGTGTGTCTCTGTGCCCTGTGACTCTTTTCTGACATCGTTTCACCCCAGTTGCAATACCAAAACTATTGCGACTGTAGTGGCTGTGATGGTAACTGTGCATAGAGAACAGTAACGCAAAAGCAATGTAATGTCCAGGTCTTAAACACTGAGTATTTGTGATTACACTGTGAATTTCTTTCCAGCCGTACCTAATCTCTCTTTGGTGTTTTTCAAGTACCCATTGATGTAGTATCTGGACGCCCAACTGGCAGATACCAATCTGAGATTTAAATCCAGACTTCTAAGGGAGTCTGAATTTTCATTGTTCACTGCATGAATTTGGTACCGAGGAATAAACCCTCCTCAATGTGGAGGATCAATTCACTGGAACAGCAGCATGAGCTGCATATATTTTCTGGATTTTTGGTATTATGCTTTAATTACTGAATAATTTTTCACCTAAGTAGGAATATCACAACTGTGTAGTGATGTTTACAGACCCAGATGGTGACTGGCATGCAGTGTAACAAGTACACATGAGCTTTTTTTGCTATGGAGTGAAACAAGATACTACAGTCTTTTAGATTAATTAGGCTTTATCATTGAGTTCATTGTTACCATAACAACTCGGAAGAGATGTATCTTCCAAAACACAGCACTGATTCATCTGGTACAAGCACTGAGCAAAGACCATTTTATAGGACGGTTACTGCTTTCTGTCTTGTCAATTAATGATTATAATGACATTTCAGAGCTTCTGTTAGGTCTGGAAATCTTTCCTAAGCTATTCCTTCATTTCTGCTGAGGATGCTGTTTCCTTCCATACTTTTGCAGTGTGGATTACAAAAAACATCCCTGATAGGAGTAGAAGTAATGCAGCTAGTATTGTTATTGTCATACCTTTCTGGCAATCTTTCTCAATTGATCTCTGAAATACACCTTCACTTACTCTCAGATATTTACTAAATTAAGACTTTAGTGTTTATTTCAAGTTTGCCACTAGTCATAATTGTAACTGCATACTGCTTTCAGATGTGGAGCTCCCATCAGCCTCTAACATTGTGTGGAAGAAATGCATTTTAAATTCATGAGACATTTACATGAATTTAGCCCTCCGTTAGCTGTGTTGTACTTAGCAATCGATAGAGTACAGTGCTTGCCAAAGCATCTGTTGATGCCCTAGATAAAGGACCTCCTATCCTGAAATTATACCCCCTCCCAGTAGTTCCTAATTCCCTGTTTTAATCCTTGCAGGATGCTGAGGAGCAACTCTATCAGCTGTATAAACAATGACACCTTTGCTGGACTGAGCTCAGTGAGGCTTCTTTCTCTGTATGACAATCACATCAGCACTATCACCCCTGGAGCCTTCAGCACATTAGTCTCTCTGTCTACAATGTAAGTTATCTTTTTACGGTATGACCATGTCACGATGCTGTTATTCAGTGCTTTCCTTTTAAGAAGACAATGTTTGAGTTTCAAAATCAAACTACTTATTGTTCATATATGGAAAACTTCATTTAGAGAAAGAAAACCCCATCCTACTGAAATCGCAGGTTTGGAGGATTCAAGATGTGATTTAGAAAAACATTTGAATTGCTTCAGCTGGAGTGGCTGAAAAAACTTTGAGGTTGCCAGCCTCAGGCAGGATGACTGCATGTTTTGCCGTGTCACAGCCTAGTGCAGTGCACAGCAGAAGTTCATGTAAAACAATCTCTGCGGATTCAGAAGTGCATAGCTTATCACACACCTTAGCTCCCTGAAGCTGCTTTAGTTTTAGTAGAGTCTAATTTTGTAAGAACAGATTTCTTGGATTTCAGTTAAATCAGTTAAATATCAGAAGAAATCTATTAGCTAATGCTTAGATTTTCAGAAGAGCCTAAGAGGACAAAATACTCCAGTCCTACTGAATGTGAATTTGAAAATCCCAGCCTAAGCTTTTGTGATAATTCTCTTATATTTCTCAGTCCTTTTTTGAAGTATTTCCCTTGCTTCTTAAATATCTTTATGTGCTTGTAGTGTGTCCATTTTAATAAAGTACAGACTGATAAATATGGAAAGAAAGTCTGCTCTTCGTTTCCAGCTGTGAATGGGGACCCTGATGTTGCTGTCAATGGAAGTTGTCTGCTTAATTCCCTTCACACTGCCTGAAAATACATCCTAATTGTCCAGTCAAAATAAACTATTGGTGCTATTGCATTTCAGGTTTCGAAAATATTCTCCATCATGTTTGGGGGAAGAAAGAAGTGTTGAATCTCAGCTATTTTGTTGCTCACACTTTCATTTTGTTGTTATAACTTTTCACCAGCAAATCAGTTATCATTCTGGCATTATCTCCATGCAGCATAAAGAACCCAGACTTTTCTTCCAGTTACTTTCTGTAGTCCCCAAAAGCCTCCTTGAAATTGATGGACAAAGAGAGAAACACAACCAGATTATTTTTATTGACTGTTTTCAAGTCACAGGTCAAAGCGAGTGGTACTTGCTGAAAGCTTGTTCTCACTGTGCTGCAAGCAATGCCTGCCTGCTTCTCGCGCAATTGCCTCTGTTCTTCCTTCTGCGGATCCCTGAATAGCTGTGACTCTCTGAATCAGTCTATGAAGTCCCTACCTTGTTTGCATAGAAGCATCTTTGTCATGTTTTGTTAGAAGATAGCCTGTTCTTCTTCTTTTTTCGCCTGTGGATAAAGATGATTACAATTTGTAGCAATAGCAATTAAAGCTGCTGCTAATTAGAATGCATTGCTTTGGCACTGACTTATAATCATGTGGGTCATGGCAGGTTCCTAACTGTGTCTTGATGAAAAATTTTGTTCTTTGACACATTTTCACTCTGTGCTTGATCCACAGACAGGAGAAGGTGTGCTTTTGACTTCTTTAGACATTGTTTTAAGGCCATAGTGATATTTCACATATAAATGCAAAATTCAGATGTGTTCATTTCCTAGCAGTACTCCATTGTAGGTGGATATATTAGATGACAATACTACTGACGATAGATAGAATGACTGCTTTTCCTGTTCAACCCACACTTTGTGAGTTAATCTGGTATTGTAATGACTTATTTTTGCATCTATTAATGTGAGCCAGAAATTCATACAAAGTTTAACATTTCCATTTTTATCATGGCATATTTACAGCACTAAAAATATTGCTCCTTTTGTTATTACTCTTTATGAGTCAGCCTCAATGATATTATCAAAACACAAACAGCTCTGAAAATAATGCCCTGACTAATGGTTTTCAATAGAGGACGAACATCTATTTTGTAGGTTACTGGTAAAAAAATAGCAGTTCTCATTATTTATTACTAGCTTAACTAGGTACTGTAGCATCCTAATTTGAAGTGTGCTTGCACTTCTTCATACAGAGAGTTCGGTCATGTCTTTCAGTCCTTACACAGTCAAGTGGGCATGTTTGCAAGCAGAACTGGTTTTCCATGAATTAAACATCCGACTATTCTAGTATAAACTTAACCTGAATTCCAGGATATATTTTCAACCTAATTTTGACAATATCCAGATGTGTTTCAGCATGTTTTTCTAACAGGTCACTAGAATCCATTTAAATAGTTAATATTCTATGGCTTCTTTGCAATTCTTAAGAGGCACTTGTAGTAGAATATGCATATTTCATTCCTCAAGACTTCTATTCCCCCTTGATTTTAAAAATATGTCTATGTCCTTGAGTAAACACTTATGAATTTAATGCTAGTACGACATCTTTGCTAAAAGCTTGATTGCTTTGTTTCTGTTTGAGTGGTTAAATCACTATCTTACATGTAGAAACTCTGATTATGAATTTTTATAACAATTTGTCCGCCCAACATTTCTGTTTGTGATTTGAGAACTCCACTTGAATAGCCAGATTCCAAAATAAACCTTTAGCAAATAATTGGCCCTTCCAGACTTTCAATTGCTTTTCAGGTGAAGTGGGGAATCTCGTCCCACGTGACACTTCATAGAGAGCCTTGATGTTACATTTTTTCCAAAAGTTGCATCACAGCCTTGCCATGGAACGGGCATGTATGTAGGCACATGTATGAACTTCATACTACATTAAAACAAAAAATCACTGCTCTGCAGTTGGACAAAGGACGAAATTTAGGTGTTGCTAAAGTGGCAGGAGGACGTGTGTAATGCGTGACAAGATAGATTTGTCCTTTTTTTCCCCAGAGTTATTTGAATTTCAAAACAGTAGATTTGTTTCTTTATTTATTCATTTTATATGTAACAACTTATTTCTTTCTTAGCTCCTAAGAAAAGCATAATCCAAATTCTAATCCAAGGGTTTAATAAATTTTAGGTCATATGTTAACCTGTGTTTGCCAAGAAGAAAATGAGGGTTTGTGCATAGTTACTGCTGCTCAGCTAGTGAGTAGTAACACATTAAGTCAAAGCAACTTCTCCTCTTTAGAACAGGGATAATTACTTTTTTAATGGGAGCATTTTGTAGATTGAACGTTCGAATGTTTCTGAAAGTTTTTGATATGTCCCAGTAAGATGCTCTCTAGATGTGCAAAATGTTCTTTACATTCAGAGCTGCTGGTTTTCCAGAAACCTGATTATATACACCTGCTGTTTGTTTCCAGTTGTGGATTATTTCATTCTAAGGATTTGTGTCATGGAAGTTGTTCTGTGAATATGATCTCACTCTCTTTCATCAGAGGAACAAATGGCCTTTGAAGCATTGGTTCACTTAGCATTGGAGGTTTAAATACTTGGTTTAAACACTCTGTTCATGCCAAAGTATGTCAGTATGGAAAATATACAAGGCATCCTGCATGTGGTCCCATTATGGATTAAAGAAAATGGAAAACAATTCAGAAAGAAAGTAACTAGAATTAGAGTAATGCCTTCAGTGCTTTTCTGCACATTCTGTCTGAAAGCTCCTGTGTAACCTGTTCATTTTCTCACCTTTATACAGCAAGTTAGCCTTGCATTTGAATCCTAGTCAGCATGAAGTAGGTTGAGTATTTTTATTATCGAACATTATGCTGAGTTTTTCCCTCCCCCCAGTTCTCCCTCTACACAATGTACAATAGTCTGTGCTAGATCCACCTGTAATTACACACCCAGAGCTCCAGGCTAGTGCATTGATTGAACTATGCTTTTTTACAACGCAGAGAGCAGCTGTAAATCATACTGTGGGTATGTGATGTTGGCCTAGAACCTATATAATTTAGGAACTGGTTTGGGTTTGTTTTCTTGCTGTCACACCTCAACTGTGCCAGAGGTTTTTGTCTTCAGCACTATTGTTTTCTGAAGGAGTTGCTTGGCTGAAAACCTAATGTGATTTTGACTACGTGTTTAGGTTTGTAAAAGTATGTTGCAAGTGAAGACTTACAAGGTCTTCAGCTACTGCACCTGCATTTGAAGAGCCTGTTTCTTTAGGGCCTTAAATTTTTTTGTCTTTAAGATATGCTGTGCTTTAGAGAAATTTCATTATCATCTTTTTTCTGTACTACCAAAATAATAACTCTCGGACATATTCACATATGATGTGAGAATTCCATCAGCATTAGTTTAGATACTTCATTTTCCATACATGGGGCTCTGACAGCTCATTTTTCTTCAATGAGGCAACCTCAGACTGAGGCTATTGATTCTCTCTGTCTTTGTACATAAGATAGTCAGCCTTCCTGTTTTACCAGGGATATCAGCCTCTTTCCTTCATCTGAAGTTCAGTCATAAAAAAGCTTACACACAAATTATGGATAGGTGTTTCAGTACAGGACTCCAGTAAAAAGTTTTTTTCCGAGATTCTCAGCACTAAGTCTAGTTAGCTTAGAAAGATGGTTGCTTAAAATAACTGTCACCTTACACTCCTTTCATTCAAAGGATCACAACGTATTAAGTAATAGAAATGAATAATATCTTTTCTATACTGACTATCTATGTTACAGATACTCCACTGAGAAATTGCTATACATTTATGTTTTCATGGCTTGACAATAGGATGGATAGGGCTTTCCTTTTTTAAACACTGCTAACCCAAGCTATGTTAAGAATCCATCCTTCTCATGGAGGCTGTCGAATTGTTGCTTTGGGTACTGCACACCACAGTGCTGCAGCTAGGCTGCAACTGTACTTGAGAGATATTTTGGGAGCTGTAGCAAGATTTGATGCAGACCTCACAAAGTTCACAAGGCAGCAGAGCAGATGCTTTTCACTACAGATATACTGACCTTAGAAAGCTTCATAAGAAGTGGCTCAAGCTGACAGTGCTGCTTAATATATGTATATATGTACATACAGAGTGCTATCCTTACTGCTTCAGTAGGAAACCCAAATTCAGGTTGCCAGTGGCTCCCACCCGGCACTGGTTTGTATGGTCCGTAACACGGGCGAGTGGAAAGCATGAGCGTGCTGGGGCAAGGAACAGTGTGCTAAGCCAGCTTGGCTGTACACATAGGTCTGTGCTAAGGGCTAGCAGTGCTAAACTTTTCCGTGGCCTTACCCGAAGTAATGACACTGAAGATCGTGCATATGTGGGTGCAGTGTGTGAGGTGAGTTTAGACTTGGGTGTGAGCTGTAGCTTGGGTTGAAATCCACTATAAATACAGCTCTGGTAGTAACGTAAGTATGTCTAAATAATAGTTGTAGCAGGAAGTACTTTGGTTTATAAACATATATATATATATGCACATGTATATATATTTTAATTACAACCCTAGTCCTAGTATAAAACCTGCATAGAACATCCCTGATCTGTAATACAGAGGAGGATCTCGCAGAAACAGATGGCAGGAAGGAGCTTGGACTTGGAACCCATCATCTTTCTGTAGTTATTTCAGTATTTCTGTATGTTCATGTTTGATGCAATTATGTCTTGTTCCATTTCAGTAATTTGCTGGCTAACTCCTTTAATTGTAACTGCCATTTGGCCTGGCTGGGAAAATGGTTGAGGAAGAAGAGAATTGTCAGTGGAAATCCACGCTGCTTGAAACCCTTTTTCTTAAAGGATATTCCAATCCAAGATGTAGACATTCAGGACTTCACCTGCGACGGTAAGAAAATCCAGTTCAATTTGGCATTTATGATAATGTTGGCACCTCTGTGAGGACCTCCCTTCCTATCAAGCAATACTGCACGGTAAACAGTTTAGTGATGAGGAAGACCGCCATCTAGAGCTGAAGATCATTGTTCCCTATCAGGAGTTTATTTTTATTCTTGATTTCCAGTTTCTGAATTTCTACTGTCTATGCCTAAATATAAGAATGAATTTATTATAGACAAATGCTCTGCTTTGTATAATCCCAGTATAATCCTGGCCCTTCCTCCCACTTCCTTATTCATACACTTAGTGAACACTCTGAAGCCAGTGGGAATGGTGCTTGCTTGGAAAGTCTTAGTTTTGGATACTGTTCAGTTTCACGAATAACAGGTGTGAATACAGGGAAATAAAAAAACTTAGGTATTATTTCAAATGACTCAGTGATGCTTAATGCTTTGCCGGGTCCATATAGGTTTAAAAAAAAAATCCTGACATTTCTTTCATCCTCCAGGTAGTTCTTTGTCTTCTGATCAAGGAGATTTTAGAGAAAATAATAAGGAGAAAACTTATTCACCAGTCACTTGACTGGTGAATGCACCGCCAACTTGACTTGTGGGCTGTGATTGCCTGTTAAGATCAGATATGCTGGAGCTGCAGTTAGTCATATCTCTAAAGAGACCATAAGAGTGATAGAAGTTTCCTACTTAGAGTAGAAATTAATTCCTGTCCTAGTCCAGCAATCTGGCAACAGGCCCAGGTACTTGGGCTCAGAGCTCAAGGGACACAAGTTTAGTCATTAAAGAATAATTTGCTTTTAGTTTGGAAGAAAAAAAAAAATCCTGGTCCACAAAATGACATTCCACACTTGGGAGCTTTCTCTGTCATACAGTCACTCAGACAGCCGTGGTGAATGGAAGGTAGATGGTGGCGGGGTGTAAAACACAGAACATAGGGGAAAATTGAATATGCTGAAGAAACATGCTCTTTCTGCAGGTTTATGAAATACTGAATTTTGTTTCCAGTCATTAAGCTCATTAAACTCAGCTGGGGAGAAAAAGAAAAATAGTCTTCCCTGTTCTGTAGGCTGGTCGTGCTCTTCCATCCTTCTGAATACAAATGATTCCCTACCCATACATTTATGGGTAATTCTGTTATCTTGTGTCAGGACTTCCAGTCTTATTCTTTAATCTCAATGCTCATGGGTACATCCAGCAGAGAGAAGAAAGAAACAGATCTGTCTCCATTAGTCCTTGCATCAGTTTAAAAGAAAAGAAGGCACATAATGGCAGCTGGCTGTGTGCTCTTGGATTGCAGTACTGTGTCTCCATGCCGGTCAACTCAGGCTGCCTGTACTCACAAACAGTTGTACGGTTCCTCTCACTGTCATCTAGAGAATGTGCCACTGTTTCCTTTCATACACATCACGATACTGTAGTATGTATTTGCCTTATGTTTTGCAAAGCCTGCTGCTTTTGGGGAAAATCCACGCTTTAATGTTCTTAACTTCAAAGAGTTGGTTTCTTCTGCAGGAACCCTATTGTTCTTCAATTGCTGTTTATGGACATTTGAGTCCGTTTTTGGAGAAACTAGATATTTTTATGCATGCACAGATGGATCACGAGCAGTTGGAAGGATGCTGTTCAGTTCACTGTTTGCCTGGTTATCCTTGTCAAAAACAATGAGGTTTTACAGTTCAGATGATAAATGAAGTGCCAGGCTGACTTTAAAAAGTAAAAAATTAATATCTAAAAGCTGAATTTTTAAAAAATCTTCCAAAAGCGGAGTAGATAGTGAATGTCATCTGTCTAGATGAATTTAAGGGCAATGTTCTGGTCAAGTTCTCCATTTCAGCTAGTACATTGAGGGTGGGGGAAGGATTTGGGATTCACATAACTGATTTTACTGTAATTTGCAAAATTACAGAGAAGTAGATATTCCTTAGAAAACAATATTTATTTAAAAATATTGCTATTCAGTTTTTGAACTGATGTTCATGTTGCCTGAGAAACCTGTATGAAGGCAGGTTGATCCAAAGCATTGGATCTACTTTAAAATATTGTGATGGTTACCATGGATTCAGGGATTTCCCTCCTTGGTCCTTGTAAGCAGTTATCTTCAAAGTGCATCACTCTGGGCTGTAAAGCTGACTTCCTAATACTCCATTTCTCTCCCTCTGCAGGTAACGATGAAAGCAGCTGCTTGCTTTCACCTCCTTGTCCTTCCCAGTGTACCTGTGTGGACTCGGTGGTACGTTGCAGCAACAAAGGGCTGAGGGTGTTGCCCAAAGGAATTCCCAAAGACGTGACTGAGCTGTAAGTTACCTTTTACGTAGTTCCTTTCATGAGAAGTTCATGAAATTACATCATAGTGAGGCTTTATAGGTCCTTGGGGGTTTTACCTTTGACTTTAGTGGCTGGTGTTTTGTGCTTTGCTGCTTTCCATATGTTTTGACTTATTTTTATACTTATTTGTCCCTTGACTGAATACGTTGCTCTTTAATGGGGACAGAGTTTTCTAAGCTCACAACAAGCAGTTTGAAAGGATGATGAAAATATGTTCCTGACTTATGCAGCTGTGAGCTAATTATCCTCTGAGGAGATTAAAAAAAAGAAAAAGAAAGCAAGCCGGTGGTGGAAACAAACAATGAATTCTTTTCTCCAAACCTCATGAAATGGCTAAAATAACAGATAATTAGATTAAATTGTAAAGTAAATTCATGCTAGTTGAGAACCATCTTTCCAGTCGTCTTTTCATCTACCCCTCGCTATGACTTTATAATGGATTTTGGTTCTTTCCATGGAAATAAAATACATTGCTGGAACTGCTTGGCTTAACCAGTTGGCAATAGAAATACTGAGCTTTTCCCCTTTAGGTCCTTATTCAAACCTATCCCAGGTGAGTCGTTACTGAAACTTGTTACAATCTCATCAACAATTCTATATGAAAGTAATTGGTTAATTGGTATGTTCAGTGAATTTTGTAATGAATTAAAATCAGACTCTGCTATTTTTTAGTATCTAGTATTATTTTTGCTATTTAGTAACAAGGCAGCTGATGAATGAGATACACATCTTTTTTCTCCCTTCACAGTGGGAGAATGGGTTTGCACTGTTTTTACCAGTGTTGTAATCAAATACAAGACTTTGTTGCTGAATGAGGAGTGTACTGAAACTGTATGTGGTAACTCAAATTAACATGGAAATTTTGCATTAATTAATACATCCTCGGATGTATTAATCCTTGTTAACCAGGGCATGGTTAATAGTGGTTTGAATTAGAAGCCAAGTCCTGGCCTGTATTCCCTTACATATTGCCACCAGCGATAAAAAGTCTGCAAGGTGGTTTCTGCTCTGTTCTTGTTCAGGTTTCATTGCATTCAAATATGACTTGCCAACAATAAGATATCGCAGATGTTACTTTGATTTCCACTGCCACACTGAGGAATTTTTATGTTCAGATTTTGCATATTGAGTTTTACTGATACTATCTGATATGCTGACGACATAACTTTCACAAAAAGAGTGAAATTAATCTCACATTCTCGAAAACTGCTATGTTTCTTAAGCTATTTCTTGGCAAATGAGGCAATAGCCTGGAACTGAGCAGTTTGAGTTCATAGGAGTTTACGTGACTGTCTTCTTCAGTAGGAGCCTCTTGGCTGTGCAAGCCTCTAGTTCAGCTTTCTGCTTTCAATCCAGAAATGTGTCAGCAGAACATGGACTGGCTGGCTCTGAATATTTCATGTTCTACAAATATAACCTTGAATCTGTCCCAGCTGTCTCAAAATTCAATCCTGATCTCACTCTCCTTTCAACCAACATAAACTGAGCTCCTTATTTGTATCCATACCAAAAGATGAGCTGCAGGTACTGAAGCTGAAAATTTCATGTGTTTGTGGAAACTGTGACAAGAATGAAATCAATAAATAAATTTTTTAAAAAATCAATCTTACTTGCCTTCCTTCTACTTCCAGATTGAGATAAAGATGTTGCCCATGATCTAGAAGGGACTATATCATCTAGATCCCAAGTTGCTAGTGTGAACTTCACTATTTTTATTGTTCTGTGTTTGAGAATTGTCATTGCTGCTATGGTAAACAGCATCTCCTGTGGAACCCCACCTCTTGCCTCATTTTCAGGACAGCTAAAACTTGGCAGAGAGAACCCAATAGCTTTCTGGGCACAGGGTGAAAGAGATTTATCTTGTTCAATCTATATACACTCCTCACACCAAAATACCCCCTTTTCTCTAGGGCAGTCCTAGACCCCTTGAACTGTGCCCTAAGGCTGGAGTATCTTCTTAAAGCTGTTTTGTTTCTGCGGTAGCAGTGAATATCTGTTTAGCACTTGAAACCAGAAAGCGCCTAAGTTACCTGCTGCAGAAGATACCACAGCTTTTGCATGGCTAGAGAGAGCAACAGCAGTCTCCAAGGCAGGGATGCCTTCACTTTTCTCACCAGTACCGTGGTCACAGGTGCTCAGATAGATTAAAAACCCTTCCCCCGTGTTGCCGCAACCTCACACGCTGTTACACGCTGCCTTTCTCCCCTTCCACGCTCTCATGTCAGAGACCTCTGGGCAGTGTGCTGAGGTCTCCATGCTCCCAGGCACTCGCACAAAACCATGGTCACTAAGGCAGAAGCCATGCCAAGGGGAGGACAAGGGTGTAAAGAGCCTCTTGTCCTGGTAGCCTACAGCTCCCCCCCTGTGGGAGGCCTGAACGGTGATATGATGCAGGGTAGCATTTTAGAGGTATTTTTATGAATGCACCAGTCTGACATTTATACACTTCCATTACTGATGTATTCATTTACGAGGCACATTAGCTGCAGTGCTTTTTATTAAACTGCAGTGTGTTTTTATACAACATGGTTTAAGAAGAAAAACTGCCATGTATCTAGATAAACCAGTCCGTTTATCTATGGCTGAATATAGCCTTCTCAGAAGTACTTTTAAATTCTTCTAGAGGTCTTAAAATAGCCTTAAAACAGGAATTCTTTCATTGTAACAGGTATTAAATAGCAATGTGCAAAAATGAACATACCTCTTGCACAGACACATAGGGAAAATGTTACCCTTTGCTGGGTCAAATTTCACTGTACCTAAGCTCAGCAAAAAAGATCACCAGCAATGTTTTATTACGTGGTGGACTGGAGACATAGGCTCGCTCCTTCCAACTTTCTTCCTGCGTTTCTGTTTTGGATGTGTATATAGACAAAACATGTGAAAACCATTATCTCCTTCATATTTAGAGCTTGGAATGACAGGAGACATCCCTGTGTTTGGTTTGTACCACCCTTGGGAGGAGGGATTACCTTGGCAGGGAAGGCTTCCATCTAGAATAGAGTTGAAAAGATCACTAAGTCTCCTGGCTTTTTAGAGGGATGATGATGCAAGAACTTTCTATTTCCCAGCAATTCTTTCACAAAACCCCGTCATCATGGGGGGTGATGATCAGGCCTTCTTTCAGATTCCTGGGAATAGGGAAATATGTTGTGTCTTGCAAATTCCTTTGCTCTATATTTACGTACTGCCTACATTTTTTCCCACTGTTTGCTTGCTCTGAAGAGAAGCCTTGGTTTTTTTGAACATACTCAGTTTTCTAGTCCAGATGTTCAGAAGTAAAATGTTCATGCAATGAGCTAGTTTGGAACTTAGCCTCACTGCTGCTTAGTGTTTTAGGCTTTCCTTTTCTTCTTTTTTTTTTTCCCAAATCTGTTTGAACTAAGTTTCCCATGCTTTTTTTCCTTTTACATATTACCTCAGTGTGTGAACACTATTTTTTTCTTTTTTTCACAAAAGTATAGTCTATTTCTAATAAAGTCTTATCTGACAGCATCCAGCTGCTTTTATGGACCTACAGCAAATAATATTTTGCACTGGGGAAAAACATTGGAGGCAATTATGTGGACGGCGTGTGCATAAGCTGTAACATGATGAGCATGGTGTATTTAAGAATAAATATGTACTAATCAAGTCATCTCTAGACTCCAAATGTTGTCATGACACTGAGTTATATGATAGCACTGATGGGCTTGTTAGGAAGACCTGCATCCATACATCATTGTTAGTGATTATTTTTCTTTCCATTTATATTCATACATATTAATATTTGCATTACTTTTGGCATTTCTCTTTCTCTCCTCATAAACCTTATCTCTCCTGTTTGTGTTTTTTTTGCTCTACGTGTTAGGTTCATTTAGCCTGCAAGCTTACTCAGTACTTGGCACAACAGTTTTCGCAAGTGGCTGACCTGCTTACTAGCAGAGGAATCCCATTGAACTGTCTTTTAGCTCTTCATTCCCCACCTCTAGTTTGCTGCCTGTTGCTGCCTTGGCCCTAGCATGGCACCTTTATTCAGATGAATCTCCAGTTGCCAAGATGATTCTGACAATTGCTTCCCATGCATTTGCTGCCACATCTACCTGGAAGTATTTACCACCAGTCACAACCCTCCTTTCCATCTTCCAAGGCACTTGTGACTTCTCTTGACTTGTGACTAAAAATAGTGGCTCACACCTGGGCCATTGAAATTGTTGCAATAAATATGCTCTAAGCAGTTAGTTATGATACATGTAGAATATTGTAACAATTTAGGGCCATTTTTCAGTATGCCTATATTGCTGTTGATCAAAGGGATAACTCTGAAGTGAACTATCTGATGAAAATCATCTGCTTGAGAATGCAAATGCTTTTGCTTGTCTGGCAATCTGCACTATTTTATACACTGACCCTTAACACAGACTTCAGTGCATTTTCCTTTGATAATAAAGGAGAGAAAGAATTTAGATCAAAGCTTAGGCTTACATGGTCCTGTGTCGTAAAACGTTTTACAGCCTGCTTAATTCACTGAGGAGGAAAATTCTCCCATTCAGAGAATGGATAGTTCTGTAGGAGGAAATTTTAGTTACAACTGAAATAGAGGACTTAAATCTGCATTTCAAATCTGATAGTTTAGAAAAAGTAAATAGTATCAATGCTATCAAATAATGTGTTCAGTGACTGCTGAAGTTTGAGTACATATCGGAAAGGTGACTTTAGCACTAATAGAGGTAAGTTTAACTTTAGGGTCCTCACTTTTCTCTCAAACACAGTCATGACACACAGTTTCTGTGTGTCAAATCTGTAGGTTGTGGTCTGACATACAAATGCAGCAAAATCCAGAGTCCAAATTTGCCAAAACTTAAGAAAGTTCAAGATTTGGACCTAGATCCATACTTGAATTTTGTTTCTTCTCAATAAACTGTAATTGAAGCTCTTAAAATTCATGCTTTGCTGATCTGTTTCGTCTTTCACAGTCCAATTCTCTTCTAGACCACCATTTTTAGGAAATGAAACTTGCCTCAAAATTTTGGGATATTGGATATCTGCATTAAAAAGTTTAGACTATAACTTAATTTTAGAGCTGCATGAAATTGTCGAGTATCATCTTTTTTTGTAATGTAACATTCTAGATGAAATATTTAAAGAAATTAAAGGAAAGGCTTTGTGCCTTTTCAGTTACTGCCTGAGAACTGATTTCTCTCTCCAGTTTCTTCTCTTAGCACAGATTGCCGCTGTGAGCTTGACTTTATGACTGAATAGACATTTCAGTACAAAAAAGGTTCCAAGTGATTCAAATCGTTACATGGTGCTTTGGCACCTTGTGCTGGTTATATCACCTCCAATCCAAGTAGTTGCACTATAAAAATAGACAAGTTGGAAAAAGAACAGCTGTCATCTTTTATGCATAGTTTTAAATTTTTTATATGTGATGTTAGTGTGTGTGGAAGGTGCTGGATGAGCCCCGGGGCTGCTGCAGGCACTGAGCTCCGAGAGCTGGCGCGGTTGGTGCAGGCACAGGGCGAGGCATGGCCGTGCCCCACAGTGCCAGCCAGCCTGGCCAAACAGGTACCTGTCTCCAGCACTTGATCACATTTTAGAAGAAGCCTTTCCTGGTAGGTGGTTGGTGCCATTTTATGAGATATGAACACAGGTTTTGGGTTTTTTTTTCAATTTTGGCTCTGGTAATTGCTTGTTGGTTACCAGTCATTATTGAGATTTCAGGATTCCCAGCAGCATTCATGGGATAAAAAACAATTTCCAATCTGATTTATTAAACTACAGAGTCTAGAGACTTTAGGAAGCAAATGAGGTTGGTTTGGATACTAGTCAGTATGTCTGTATTAAGGCAGCTGACACCCACTCTTGACTCTGTATATTAATAACTTGACTCTGAGCATTAAAATTAGAGGTACATTTTTTTCATTCATGCCAGAATTTCTTTGCATACCAGATGCCATGTACATCATCTTACTTTGGCTAAGGATTGAAAATAATTAAAAATACAATCTTCCCTCCACATCAGTCTGTTATTATTTGTTTTGTTTTGTTTGGGCAGGAGTTCTGTAGCTTCATCCATGTTTGTTTTATATATACGTATACATAAATATGCAGAGTTTTGTAACTGGGGTCTGCCCATTCACCCTCAGGAATAATTCTGTTATTCACTATGCCCAGCTTCCAGCCCTCTTGCAACCTCCATACATCATCTGCAGCCCAGCAAGGTGCAGAGCTGCTGCCCTCGCATCCCCTCCCTGCTCTGATGGAGGACTGGCCCACAGTGGGCAACAGTTCACCTGCAACAATTGGTTTCTTCAAATGTTGCATCTCAGATCCTCCTGATTCTCAGCATGCTCTTATGCCCTAAAAGCTCTGGTTATTTCAAATTCATTGCACTTGAATGTGCTTTCAAAATGAATGCCTTTTGCTTAGAAAATATTGCCGTTCTTTGTATAATGTGGTGAAAGGTTTAACAGTGGTGAATTGTTCTTATGCATGCATAAAAAGTATATAATCAGTAATTTTTCAGTGTAAAATTGTGTTTTTCAGAAATTATACCACTGGTATAAGTATTGCAGCTTTCTGCTAGCACATTTATATAACCATCCAATTGCTTGCAGTACAAATCCAAAGCCATTCAAAGCAGATCTTCTGTAGGAGTTTAACTCCAGAGGTCCGCATGTCTATATTAGTCTGAATAATGAAGCACTGGATTAAAACATGTACCCTCGACTTTTGATTGCACCAGAAAGCAAAACAGGGGAGAAACCTTGGCTAGCCATCATCAGTTTGTTCAAATTGCAGGCTGCTTCATATTGGGATCAACAAGAGAAGATCCTGAAAATATATTTCTGAAGATTTCAACACATTGCAAGAGTTGAGTCTCCTTTCCTAAAGGAAAATCATATATAGCTTCCAAATACATAATACATGACCTGCTTTTGATTTCCTTTGGAAATCCTTTGGATTTTACATTTGGAATAAAAACTGGAACCTTAACCTACCCTCATGCACGGGTTTAAGATTTGCGACTTTCTTGGATGAAAGAGAAGGCAGAGACTCCCAGCAGCTTGCTGCATCCATAGCAGACCACGACTGGGGAAATGAGACATGATTGGCCCTGTTTAAATAGTAACATATGTGGTTGAATTCTGAGGATCTTCTGCGTAACAATTTATGGTGTGAATTCACCAAGGAACTCCATTTTCAAAATAATTTATACCAAATTTAGTCAAAATGAAGCAAGTGACTTTACACTTGCTGAATATGAATATCCATGGGAGGTGTAAATGTGGCATAACTAACCCATACTCTGGTTTGTGATAATCTGCGTCAGCAGAGCAGCTGTCACTACTTTGCAACGGCTAACTGTTTACTGTACAACACTGTCACTCGATGCTTGTGATCTTTGTGAAAGGAGAGATTCATTTGTTCAGTAGGTTTTTTTTCATTACAGAAGGATTTTGCTTTTGGTTAAAAATTCAAAAGCCTGTAGTCCCCTTTGTCCAGCCTAATCCTAGCAGGAGCTGGGTCAGCTCCACCTCATGCTCTAAGGTAGCTCTGCCTTGATGGAATCCTGTGCACAGGCAGAATGGATAACCGTGAGGCTGGGGTAGTTTAGTTGGAGTAGTTTAGTTGAAAAGAGAGCTGAAGCAGCAGGTGAGAGGGCATTATGCTGAAATAGAAGGAGGGGGGGGAATGAAATGTGACAGTTATAAAATGTATTATGTAAGAAATTCTGTTAGTGTTTATAGATTTTATTTTTAAATTATATAAAAATAGTTTGTGGGAAAATTTTTTTTGATTTAGTTTACACAAATATCTCTGTGTTGTTACAGTTAATGTAGAGAGGGAACATATAGCACAGTAATACTCTATTATTATTGTTGTTTGCTATAGTAAATGCGGAATAAGGAGGTCTGTTGCCAAAGAAAAGGAAATTGTATATGTGGCATAAAAATTCTTAACATGATTATCGGGTAATATTTTCAGCAGTAGAGGCAGCACATCAGGTGTTCTGGTGTCTGTGGGCTGCATTTCCTGGCTACGCTTGATTATCTTTCAAAACATGCCACATCAATTGCATTGCCCCATGTCTACCTTAGGAAAAATCCCCCAAAGTATCTGTAAGGAAGGGAAATATCATTTAATCTTTTATCCTCACCTGTGGAGGGAGAAGTGCCTTCCTCCTCCTGCACAGTGCTTTCTGAGAAGGTTGGATTTGTTTCCCAGGTAGATACAGCTTCTGGCACATGTCTGGAGGATCACCTTGACAGTGTCATGGCACCACAGTGATCAATTTCCATTGGAGCCTTATTACCTCGGTATCTTCCAGGGATGCAGTTTCACCCAAAAGCCAAGGTTAAGGAAAGAAATCCAGTTCTGTCTCTATTGTTTTGTAATAAACAGGAAAAGCCCCACATCCCTTTGCTACCGCAGGTCAGCTGTGGAGTTCCCATGCTCTTCTGGGCAAACTTTTGGAAAGCATTATATTTGTGCAGGGTTTTTCTCTTGGTTACTGAATGATCATGTTTCTTCAGTGGAGAAAAACTGCAAAATACAGGCACTATGTTCCAGGAAAATGAGGACATAGGATTATCCCAATAGGCTTTAGCCCTACTGTGCATGTGTCTGAGTAGAGACACATTCAGTGGTGTCTCAAACAACTTCCACCCTGGAAACAGAAGCTATTTTATTAAATACACTTAGTGCTTGTAGGAGGAGCATGTATTCAGAGAGAACTTGGTCTTTGGTCTTCAATTTATACCAAGTGTTCCTGCTGTACCAGCGTACATTGAAAAGGAAAGGTGAGGAGGGTGTATATGCCATAGTAGGAATTGCTGTAATGGATGTGGCACCTAACTGGTGGATGTTTATGTTGACACTGGAATAAGTGAGACTTTTTGCAACACAAAGACGTGGCAGTGCAGCTCCTTTTCCAGTTCTGGCTGTACAAGGAACTTACACGCACAAGAGAAAAACTTTCCTAACAGGGTCAGTCAGCGCTCAGTGTTCTTACAGAAACTTGTTAAAGGTAACTTTAAGTTCAGGGCACAAGCCATACAATTTTTCTCCCCTTCTTCAGTTGCTGTCATAGACGAACCAAATGGCCATTTGTGTTTGTTGTAGGCCATAGATCCTTTATTTGCTTCCAAGTCTTAAAAAAAAAAAAAAAGAAATCAATAAGTCGGCTAATTCACTTACAAAGGAAAAATTGTTATGGTTTCAAAACAATGGAATCAAAGATAATTTCCTTAGTGACTGACTTTATATTTTCCTCATTCATGGTGCAGACTGAGTGACAGGAGTTCTGGTTAACATGTTTGTGTAATTGTCAAATCTGACTTTTTTCAGATACCTGGAAGGAAACCATCTGACTGCTGTGCCGAAGGGGCTCTCCACCTTCAGACACCTGACACTGATGTAAGAAACACGTGGTTTCAATGTCAAGAAAATTACATGACTCTTTCTGCACTATGTTGCAGGTGGAACATAAATAATTAGTATTTGGGGGGAAAAAAAAAAACCACAAAAACCTTCTGTAATTTGAATTTGGAAAGAATTTCACAGTGGCCACTGCTGCCAATAAGTGTTCATAAAGAGTGGAGAAAGAGTGAGGTGACTGAGAGCACCAGAGACCCTTCCTCTGCAGGAGCTTCCAGCCTCTGCGAGAGGACTAAGCTCCCATGCAGGCTGCTACAGTTTCACTTGGCAGATTTATGTGTGCAAAGCTGTAAAGGTCATTAACAGAGGAGACGGCATTAATTTGTTCTAGGTGAGGCAGTATTTATAATGCTAAGGCAATGAAAATTTGCATAGCTGTTTCTGCTATGAACAGTCACACAGATAGAGACACAACTAGACTTTTTTCAGTAAATTGCTCCCTGAATATACACAGGAGTGAAATTTCTTGGCTGAACTATTTATCAGAAATTTTCAAATGCTGTTTGAATCAGCCGTAGATATTCAAGTCAAATGGGCAGAAAAACCTCAGAGAAAAACAACATGGAGGGGGAAACTGGAATCCTCTGTTTTAAAACAGTGTTTTATTTGGAAACATCTCTGCTTTTGTTTTTCAAGGGAGAGCAACAATGAAACAAAATGTTCTGTTTGAGCCTAAAAGACTTTTTTTTAAATGAAAAATGAAATTTTGTTCTAGTAGCTGTCAATGTGAAGAGCATATGGAAATGGTATGCCTGTAATAAACTGCAAAGCAAGTTGGTACAGTAAATATTCACCTGTGCTTGTATCATCTACTGATTTATCCTTCAAAAATTTTGCTTGTATTCACTGATTATTTTTTTTAATGTTATATGCTGGAAATATGCCTTAATATTTCTGAGGCTGAAGCTTTTTAGGGGAGTCTGATGTACTTTGCTTTTAAAGCGTATTCAAAGTTGGTTAGAAAATATTATATCAATTGATAATATTTGACTTTGCAATTGCTTCAAGCATTTTGCTGTGCAGATATTATGTAATCTTTAAAAAAGACTTATTTCTCAATTCATACATATAAATGATATTTTCTGTCTGTGTTTCTTCAGTGATTTGAGCAACAACAGCATAAGCGTATTGGCCAATTACACCTTCAGCAACATGACTCAGTTATCAACACTGTAAGTAGTCCAAAGTTTCAATAACAGTTTTAATTGCTTTTCAGACACCATCTTAGGTGTTGAACAATTAGTATATATCTTGTTACTTAAGCATGTGGCTTTCCATGCTTCTTTGTGGTTGAATTAGTAGTGAAATAATCAAAGAAAATACAATGTTGTAACTCTTCTCTCATTCTCCCAGCATCCTGAGTTACAATAGACTTCGGTGCATTCCAGTCCACGCATTCAATGGCCTCAGGTCTCTTCGAGTGCTGTAAGTACCATTTCTTCGATGCAGCTGAGTTGCAGCTTATTAGAATGCTGTTGTGATGGCAGGGAGGTTTTTAATGAGCAGATGGCTTTCACTTGATTCAGTAGTCATAAATATTTTCACACAATTAGCTTCAATGTACTTGTACTTAGGTGCAATATGTCCAGTAATGACTAGAGCAGGTGAATGCTAAACTTTGAAAAGAAGCAATTACATATTTGCAGGATGAATGACTTTTCGGTGATAGTTCAGGGACAAGAACTATCATGCAAATAGGCCTCCAAGAGACTGCATAGAGTCTGTTTGTCTCTTCTCCTTGAACAAGGTTTGGGTGCCCCACAGAAAAGGACTTTTCTCTTTGTCTGTAAAAACTTGATCATATTTTAGAGTGTAAGTTTCCACTGGATGCTTCAACAAGACTCTCTTTACTGAAAACTTGTGCATTTTTAGAATATTTTCTATTAATTTAGATTTCTGCAGGCATGTTTTTACATAAAAGAATGCAATCTGAAGGGAAGTAAGTTAGAAGTCCCCACACTAAAACAATGAGTAAGTCTCATTGTGGCTGGGCACCAGTAATGCTGAGATGGCTGGCTCAAATGTCTTTAAGTTGTGAATGGAATTTCACCTCATGTTGACTGGTGGCACACTCAGAGATGTCCACGTGTGGTTTCTGTCTTTGGAGATCCTTTTCAGCACTCTTTCTTTCCAGTGTAGCTACTTTCAGCAGCTTTCTGGATCAAACAATTTGCTTACAATCTCTTCTGAAAGTCGTCGTCTTTATATCATCTTGGAGTGTGGGCTGTGGGCCTGTTCCTTGCAGCAAGCAGCCTCCCCCCCCCCTACTTTTCTTAGGCATCTGCTAGACTGACTCCTTCTTCGGTCTCGTATACTGTCTCTCCCCATCTGCCCCATCAGAAACAAGCCCCGGGTTGGGTTTGCTCAGTTGTTTGTGTGGACACGTGACCCCGTGTGCAGCTGTCAGGACAAGGTGAAGAAGCCACCTTCCCCCCCACTGCCCAGCAACACAAGTGGGTCATCATTACTTGCACAATAAACTGAAAGCAAATAAATTAAATGGCTCATCAGTGATGAGATTATTCAGTGTGCTGAAGGAGAAAGAGCTTTAAATACTAACAGGTCAGGACAGAGGAGCTGAAGAATATGTCCTGAGTGCTTTGAAACTTCAAATTAGTTTTTTTTTTGTTTTTTTTTTTTAAGTTAGATGTCATTCTAACTTTAACATTCTAGATAATATTCTAACACGCAGAAGTTTCTGTGAATTTAAAGAGCCATGGTTGCTGTGCACTGACGCCATAAGTGTGGAATTAAGGTGTCAACATGGGCAGTACTGCAACTGTGGAAGAAATAAGGCAATGCTGTTTGGCCGAGCTCTTTCACTGTGGTTTGAGTGGTAAAATAGATATCTAGGTTTCAACCTCCTAACTTACAAGACAGCTTTAGATTCCCAGTTTTCATTATTAAAAGCAAGAAAGATACGTGATTTGGATTTGTTGTTTTAAGTTTGGCTTGGGACACTGATTTCTAGCGCACTAGAATGGTCACATTTGAGCTGTTACATGAGTCCTGAAATTCAGCCACAGATGAATATATTGTGTTTCACAGCCAAATAAATTATTCCATATGGAGCTGTCTTCTGGCCTGCTCCTGATATGCAAGCTAGCTTGATTAAAGCTAGTTTGGGACTCTCTACCCTGAATTACAGTGTAGATATACCATGCCTCACTCTTTC
>NW_008824283.1:6848318-6852882 GCF_000699105.1 Pygoscelis adeliae | reverse complement strand
AGCTGCAATTTGTCTTTTCACTTCTGTTCTTGCAGGCCACATATGGACAGAAACAAAGGGCAATGTTTTAATAGCAACTGTTATCTTTTGGCTTTTTTAAATGATCTGCTAATCAAATTGAAAAAATATCTTCCTCCTTCAAGGGAGAAGCCCTCCCTGTCTTGCACAGAGCCGCACGAGTGTAATGAAGCCTAAATGGGAATCTCAGCCTCTGCTCCATGCATTTGGAATCCTCCAGATTGATTTGATTTATTATGGCCCACAAAACTCTGGTATCAGCTACAACTTTTGCCACATGTCATCTATGTTGTTATTAAAAATCAATTCTCCAGAGAGAAAATGGCTTCCGAGTGACAGTGTGCAATCTGTTATTGTCAGTTATTTATTATCCATATTCTCAGGGGAATTTAAAAGAGAAAACATCAGCAAAACAATTTCCACATATTTTCTTTTTTAATAAAAAGAATGCAGAGATCTCATTACCTTTGGCTGTGCCTGCCTTTGAAGGTAGCAGACCCTTCTCATACAGGCTTCTGTGTCTTCCAAATTCCTTATGTTTTCTTTACTTTTAGCCTCCCTATAGTAAATAAAGTAAATACGTATTTGAAAATCAGAATAATCACAGATGTCTGATGGAGTTGATCTTCGACAGATATCTGGTTCTGTCCTTTCTCTCTTACGCTTTTCAGCACAAGCCCAACTGAGAAAACTGCAGAGTCAACATGTTTGTGTTTAAGCCTGAATATATATCAGTTTTTACACAATCCCTTTAATCTTCAGTCTTCACATGGCTTACCCATAATGGCAGCCAAAGTGTGCTGGGGAACAATTTCAACATCGAGTCCTAAGAATTTTTTTTAATAAGCAAAAGTTGCTATCAGTAGGTTTTTGCACCAAAACTATTGCAGTGAAAAATTGTGGGTTTGTTTTTTGGTTTTGTTTTGGGTTTTTTGTCCAAAGCTAGTCTTTTTAGAACATAAATGTAAACAGATTTAAAAAGATGAGATTGAGACAAAGTAATTATAAATATTAGAACTCTCTGGTTGACCTGAACTGATTATTTTAAAGATTATTTTTATTGTGTGACAATGTTGTAACTTCTGACATTTTGTCCTGATTTAATTAAGAGGCAAAGTCCAGAAATAAAAATATTTTCTCAGCTCACTAAATGATCTTCCACGTTATATTTATGAAAAAAATGATAAAATGAGCTACAGAATATTCTTCTAACATGAGATATTCTAGTTTTACTGAAAACTGATGGATATTTACTGCAGTTCAAAGCTCACGCAAACATAGTAATATGTGTGATGATAAAGCTACCACAAATACTCTTCAGGCACAGCCTTGGAACCAATTTTTGCAATATACATTCATTGTTGGATGCTGCACTGAGTTGACCTAACAGAAATATTATTTGGCTTTGTTTCTTTTTTTTTTTTTTTTGGTCATGGCAGAATGACTCCTTGTACTTACCCAGTAAATCTGTAAAAGGTGCTGTTGTTATGAGCATTAAGCAGTGACACTGTGGCTTCCCACTTCCTCTGACATCTGAGTTGTGTGGGTTCCTGCAGGGTTTGGCATCCTTCGGGGTTCATTGTAGGTGTTTGCCCTTGATGGGATGTGGCTTTGTAAGCTCAGCCAAGCTTTTAGCCACGTTTCTGTCTTTACAGGTAGACCATTGTTTACTGAAAAAGCATCCCCTTTGTGTCTATAGTAACCTAATGTTATGAGACAATGGGCTAGGAGGAAGGACTTGGGAAGAGTTAGTAAAAAAAAAATGACCAAAACAACTCCAACCCAAAAGGATACCTTTAGTTCATTTCCTTACCTGAAGACAAAGTAAAAAGTTAGTGAGGTTGCATGTAGAAGAAAGTTTTTATTTCAAGAATTCAAGTGTTTTGTTACTCTGTGCTCTGAGAGGAGATCCCCATCACCTTAAATTCATACCCCTGCTGTTTACCAATTTTTAGACAAGAGGATACCTAGAAGTTGTGCTTTTGAGGGAGAACACACAAATCAATGTGTGTGCTTTAACTGTCCAAATGTTTAAGATTTTATTTGACCGTTTGCTTATAAGGATTTATGGTATAAAAATGTGTTCTTGTTGTTGATTCAAGAGGAAAAAGATTTTATTGCACTGTTGAATTCTCTTGCCGCTATTTATTATTGTGGGGTTTTAGCATTTATCATTTCATTTTAGCTGCATGGGTGATGATGTTGCTGACATGATTTTTTTATTAAAATGCAGGCATTTGCACCCATGAAACATAACTCAATGTTTGAGATACGTAGTCAAGCCATTCATTCCAAATGGTTTTATATTTTTGATGTCTTTACCTTCTTAAAGATAAATGGCTTTGTCATTCTTCAGCTTCTCTTGGAAGAAGTTTCCAAGACATCTAGGAAAGAAAATGCACCCCTTCACAGAATAAACACAACTGATATGACATGAAGATAAATATAAGTTCTGCTGTCTGTTCAGAGACAATCGTCTTGCACATCTTTAAGTAGTTGTGGCAGGTTGCCCCTGGTTGGATGCCAGGTGCCCACCAAAGCCGCTCTGTCACTCCCCTCCTCAGCTGGACAGGGGAGAGAAACTATAATGAAAGGCTCATGGGTCGAGGTAAGGACAGGGAGAGATCACTCACCAATTACCATCACGGGCAAAACAGACTCGACTTAGGGAAGTTAGTTTAATTTATTACCAATCAAATCAGAGTAGGATAATAAGAAAGAAAACCAAATCTTAAAAACACCTTCCCCCCACCCCTCCCTTCTTCCCGGGCTTAACTTTACTCCCAATTTTCTCTACATTCCCCCCGCAAGCGGCACAGGGGGACGGGGAATGGGGGTTGCAGTCAGTTCATCACACGTTGTCTCTGCCGCTCCTTCCTCCTCAGGGGGAGGACTCCTCACATTCTTCCCTTGCTCCAGTGTGGGGTCCCTCCCACAGGAGACAGTCCTCCATGAACTTCTCCAACGTGAGTCCTTCCCATGGGCTGCAGTTCTTCACAAACTGCTCCAGCGTGGGTCCCTTCCACGGGGTGCAGTCCTTCAGGAACAGACTGCTCCAGTGTGGGTCCCCCGTGGGGTCACAAGTCCTGCCAGCAAACCTGCTCCAGCGTGGGCTCCTCTCTCCATGGGTCCACAGGTCCTGCCAGCAGGACCCTGCTCCAGCCCAGGCTTCCCACGGGGTCGCAGCCTCCTTTGGGCATCCACCTGCTCCGGCATGGGGTCCTCCACGGGCTGCAGGTGGATATCTGCTCCACCGTGGACCTCCATGGGCTGCAGGGGGACAGCCTGCCTCACCATGGTCTTCACCACAGGCTGCAGGGAATCTCTGCTCTGGTGCCTGGAGCACCTCCTCCCCCTCCTTCTTCCCTGACCTCGGTGTCTGCAGACTTGTTTCTCTCACATATTCTCACTCTTCTCTCTGGCTGCTGTTGCTCTTGTGCAGCAACTTTTCCCCTTCTTAAATAAGTTATCCCAGAGGCGCTACCACCATCGCTGATGGGCTCGGCCTTGGCCAGCGGCGGGTCCATCTTGGAGCTGGCTGGCATTGGCTCTATTGGACATAGGGGAAGCTTCTAGCAGCTTCTCACAGAAGCCAACCCTGTAACCCCCCCGCTACCAAAACCTTGCCATGCAAACCCAATACAGTAGTTTAAAAGATCAGAATATAAGCTCATTGTGAGTGTCTGCTTATTTAAATATGCTCATTTCATTGAAGGAGGGAACATTTTGATGATAAGCTGTTGCCCAGGCCTGATCTTGCATCCTCATACCAACAAAAATACTCCTTATTTAAATAGCTGTGGGATATGTCTCAGTCAGTTGGTCATTCTGCATAGAATTAGTGAGTGTGCTTTATCTGGAGTTACTGTGTGGGAGCTCATATCCTTCCTGTTCCTGTTCAGATTAATTGCTTGAAGATCCATCCTTATATACACCGAGTATTATTATTAATAGCCAAAACTTAGGTATGCTTAAAAGAAAATTTCAGAATCAGGATGTTGGAAGGGGAGTCTTTGGTGTACTGGCATCAAGAACTGGAGAGAGATGCCAGCAGGATAATGCTGCTGTAGTTTTTGTGGTTTCATGCTCTGTAGAAAAACTTTGCAGTACGATAGATAGAAACTGCGGCTGCAATGAGCAGCTGTGAAATGTGATCGTCGTAACATTGCTTATGCTCACATAGTTCACAGCCTCATGGCAGGGCCCAGGCTCACAGGAGACAGGACAAGGTGTATCTTCCCCTGGCAAGTTTGGCTTTCCTTGCTGTGTATGCTGGTGTAAGGCAGTATGTAAAGGCAGACTTCATTAGAGTTATAAGGCATCATGTAGATCCTGGTGAAGCTTATAGTGGTGTTAGGGTGGAGAAAGGGAAGACAGGATGGAAAAAGAGACGCTTGTATTTTCATCTGGGGCTATTGTGTATTTCCATGGGCCCAGATGTTTAGTTTGTTTTAAATAAACTCTATGTGCACCGTTTCAAGCATCTGTACAGTCACAAAAATAAAAAATAGGATGCGATTGCTGTGTTCCACAAATCACCAGGTAA
>NW_008824283.1:6817194-6848248 GCF_000699105.1 Pygoscelis adeliae | reverse complement strand
CTGCTACAAAACTGACACACAGCGGGTTTCTGTTTTCCACCCTCCTCTGCCACGTCTGGAGCACTGACAGTAATTGCTGGACCTGGGAAAGAGGACATAAACAATACAGCAGTTTGCTATAACTGAACCAGCTCAGGGGAGAAGTGCAAAAGAAAATATAATTTTAAAATATTGATGTCCTTTTCCTTTGCAAGTTTTCTGCCAACTTTTGTTTAAGAAACAGCTAGTGAGATCCAGTGGAATGGACTCCTATCAGCTCCTTACGAGTTCTTTCTGTCTGTTACTATGTGAAGTAGTAAGCTGGTATTCAGCGACATGCAAACTAGAAAAGTTAGAATAAACTAGAAATGTTTTTCTCTATGCTGTTTTTTGCCAGATAATTATCTAGTGAGGCAGAGGATGCAGCAGCTGAATAGCTGATTTTATTTATTTATAAAATAAGATTTTACATGATTGTGTATCTTCTCTGGTGCATTTTCTGGATAGTTTTTATGCAATTATCACCCCCAGCATCCTGTGCCCTCCCGCACACTCATTTGTTGCTGCCTGTTTTCCTCTCTGATCATAGCCTTGGTGCTGCAAGAAGTGCTCTTCCTCTCTGTTTGTCTGTCACAACCTCTAGTGGTGGTGCCCTACTTTGTAGCAGGGCCTTCAGCTGCGATTGCAATGAAAACCACAAGTAATCACAAATAATGATTTTTACTCGTGTCTGCCACTTTGAATATAAGTATTGTGCTCTACAAGCTGCAAGAAAAATCTTTCCATTTATGCTTGCCTATGTAACACACACATAAATGTATTTCTTAGAAAAGAGATAAAGTGGCTGCTTAAATTGTCCTGGAAACAGTGGAGAACCCTTTCACAAGAATCCTGAAAACCCTGCTAGAAAAATGTTGGTTTCTTTGTTGCAGGGTCAATAATACCCTAAAAACAACTAATTTCAAGTATTTTCCCTGGTAGCATAAATGTATTTGTCAAATGGATTTTTAAAATACCACACAAAGAGGTATTTCCTACTGTAAGAATGGAAAACTAGAATGTGAAAGTACAGATATATTTGCCCTCATGGACCCTTGCTCTCTCCTAGGATCTCTCTGAAGTCAATATTTAATTTAACTTTCACGGTTCATATTTTCCCTCTTTTCTGTGTTTCCAGCTAATGGGATTCTATAAAAGCATACAGGTCTGTACGTGAGGGTCTGCTTGTCATCAGTGTACTTTTAATAGCATAAATAGTATGTCACCTTTTTAATTTAAAACATTAGTCACCAACAATTCCGATTGTATCATTATTTTAAATGTCAACATCTAGAAGTAGAAGTAATAAAGCATGGAAGCTCGTGAGTTGTGAAGCTCATAGAAACTCTCAAAGAAATGAAACTAAATATCCTTTCTTAAGCGCCAATTCCTTCACTTGTGGGGAGCAGATAAAATACTGTGCTTTGATACCTTCCTGCTTTTCCCCTCTTCTAGGACGCTCCATGGAAACGACATTTCCAGTGTTCCCGAAGGTTCTTTCAATGACCTGGTATCCCTTTCCCATCTGTAAGTACTTCTGTCTGGGTTCATCTGTTTGATTAACGGTTTCAGATTTATAAAACAGTACATATTATTACAAATTTAAGATTGTCTAGCTTTTCTGTTTTTCCTGCTCACTTTCCATGTTCTGCTCTGTGGATATTCTTAGCACATCTGTTCAAAGGAAACAAAAAAATACTAGAACCTGTTGTTATTAGTTACCGAAATATTTTCTTAAGGAAAACCAAATGAGAAATGTGACAGTTTCCTCTTCTGTGGACTTTGTGTTTAAGGCTTTCTTTCAGCATTGTCTGTGTGAAATGCAGAGTGTGTTATGGTCTGAGAGTGAGACAGGAAACCTCCCACAAAGAGCAAATATTAAGCAAATGTGAATTCTGTGCCTAATAAGTGTCATATGTTTTGCATACTGAAATGTTGTCAGTATATGAACTTGTTGATGAATCACTATTTCAGGCATATATATTTAGTCATGGAAATTGGCCATTTCACAGCATTAATACTTCATGCCATAATTTGCAAAAATTATTAGAAGTTTCAGATATTTCAGGAAATTACTATTGTATTGGTGGAGGTCCAGGATATTTTTAAATGCAGTTCAGCTGATGAAAGAACTGTAAAGACAAATAGCTGCAATTTTTACAAAATAAACCTGAAGTGTAACAGCTGGTGCCAAAAGAGTGAATAGAAAGTGTTTTTTCACTGAGGTAATGTGTGATACTGTACATTATTAGACAGTAGATGTGAAGGAAAAGAAATTTTGTGTAGCATGTTTCTTGATTACTGTCCTCAAGCAATCAGAGGGTTGAGTATGTCTTGGTCATTTTGTGAAGTGACTAGTTTCACAAGTTGAGATGGATATTTCCTGCTCTGATGCTGCCCTGGTACGAGTTGATGTTGATGTATACATGTCGAGACATACAAACAGATATATGTGCATCTGACGTAGGTTTTATATCTGTTTCTCTCTTTGCAACCTTAAACATGCCCTCCAGAACACTTACCTGAACACAAGGTTCAGTTCATATTTACATATTTTCTGGATAGCAAATATGCCCTCAGACTGTTTATTCTGTGTAACAGCTTTCTGTCTCTGTTTCTCTCTAGACAATAAAAAAAAAGATATCTCAGATTGGTAGGGACAGAAATCATATGTGAGCAACTTAGGCAATTTCAACTGAGAAATAACCTTCTCTGTTTCAAGCTTACACCCTGGTATCTAAGTCAGAGAAAATAGTCGTTTTGCACAAAATGTATTTCTTCATCATGTTCTCAGCATTGTCAAGTCATTTTATACGTTGTTTCGTAATGAAAGTCTGACTGTGCTGAAGCCCTGTATCTCCTTTTGGAAGCACAGTGACACCTTCCATACTGGGAATCTGGCTTCTAAGGGTATTTTTAGAACTCAAGAGATAAACATATCATGCCCCATTTGTTTGGATTTTCCTCAGGGTTTACTTTAAATGAAGTGCAGATACAATTTTCCTGGGTAAACCGTTCACCTTAGGGAGTGATAAAAACCCCTTTGGCCTGATACAATCGCTGCAGTCTATCTGTTTAGATGTATGTGCTGCCAGAAATGTAAAATACACAAAGCTCAAATGAACAGTAATAAATAGGATCCATAAAATAAATAAGACCTGTCTGGGGTGTAATTTGCACAGTTGAACAATTGAATTTTACAGTGCAATTGTGCTCTCCAATTTCTTAAAGAGGATTCTGAAACTTTTAGCAACCACAATGATTTTGCTCTTCACATGCCAGAAAAAGCTATGCTTATTCAAACAAAGTCATACATAATTGAAAATAAATTCATTTTGAGCTCTTCCTGATATATAGATCTTCAAGGAGAAAGCATGCACTTGGAATAATTTTGAAAATGATACAAGGGGTTGCTACTCATCAAACTCATAATGCATGAGAGACCAAAATTTGTTGTTAAATTTACAAGCTGGGTGGCTAAGAGTAGGGTAGGTATTATGGCTGGAGAAAGCTGACTACCAAGGTATTGATCAGGATGCTCAACTTCTGCATCAGTACAGTTTGGGGGGGGCGGGAGAGGGAGGGTATCGAATTAACCTTTAGAATTGCAAAGAAGTATTTGTGTAGCACAGACAAAACTATTGATTTTAGTCAGAGTCTTTTGTAATAGCTTTAAATTGGTTGGTAATTGGAAGAACAAAACTGAGATCTAGATACTTCAATCACTTCTTCCATAGGTGTTTAAAGCCTACAAAAAAGTGTTCACCAAATTTCCTTTACATTGTAAACATCATATTGTTGTAATGTAACTAGTATAACAAACTATGTAGCTGATGTACCTCACTAAAGACAGAGGAAGGTTTGTCTATGGTATACACACACTGGTTTTGTTTACTATTTCTTACTTTATTTACTTGAATCACATTATTGTCTATTAAAGCCATGACTCTACTAACTTGTTTAGTCCAGGGCAATGGTAAAAATGTTACAGCACTACTGAAGGACCACATATATTAATACTTAAAAAGAACCAAAAATCTGTTGGGGTAGAACTGAGACCTTCTCAGTTAGGTCAGTTCCTGCATTTGCTGTCTTCACCATTCACTGATACACACAACTCTCTGATTCAGTTTCCCAAATCCTTCCCACACATAACCTGACCTCTCGGCACTCCAGGGACCCCACAAAGAAACCCTTGGTAATGGATGCTGTGTACAGCAGGTATTTCTGTCAGACATATTTTCGATAAACAGCTCAGATTCCTAATCCTGTTGAATCATCTCAACTGTACTCAAATTTATGTTAGTTACCTATAAAATAAGCTGTCCCCTCCTCTCTTTCTCCACATTATCATGGCTAGAGTTATTTTAATTGACTTTATTCTAAGTTGCCTCAAAAAAAAAAGTGTCTGAACAGAAATATCTGCACAACATTTTGAAAATGCTGGTGGTGGTATTTCATTACAGCACAAGATATTTTTACCTTCTGGAAATATTTTGCTGTAATGTGCAAAGAAATAGGGAGAGTATGTTAGAACTCATGAATGAAAATACAAGAATTCACTATAGTTCCTAGAAATTAAGAAAAAAAAACAAACAAACAAACAAAACCACAAACAAAAGAATGGAAAGCTACATGTGATAATTTCTGCAGTTGTACAACAATGTTCTTGGTAATCATTTCTAGCGTCTATAGAGCAGCTTTATTTCTAATGTAGTTTATAAAGATTAATTAACACGGTAACTAGCTTTCCGTTGTCCTCCCACTCCCGTTTTATATATGGCAGTTGCTCAATGCTAAAGTTAATTTCTTGGTCCAACTTTCACTGCTGCATTTTGTTTGACCTTGGACAAGTGAGCCAGTTGATCACAGTTACAGGGTCAAAAAGTCAACCCAGTAGTTTTTTTCCATTGTAAGCAATGGATTTACAGAGGGAATGGATGGATATTTTTTAATACTGTGCTGTAGTGCACATTTAATTTTGATGAATGAGCCCTAGACAGGGTTTGAACCTATGAACTCTCATTATGAATCTGTCTAGGGCACAGTGGGTTCATTAGTCACTCCAATAGAAATGTATCAACAAATTTACTGAGGTTTCTATCTTAATATCCTTTCTGATATGTTTTTATTTGAAAGAAGCTTGAGTTTAAAATACCATCTTAAAAATAGTTTATAACATATGCAGAAACAGTAAAGTCTAAAACCCAATTTGAATCATTGGTTTCTTTAGTATCTCTTCCCTATGCTAATCTTTATTTAGTTAATTTTCTTCCCATGGCAATTCAAGTGTTGCACAGCTAAAGCCTTACATTTACTTTCAGCAAAATAAATTCAGAATTCCAACATGCATTTCTTTGCACTTTCAAAAATTAATTGTTTTTAAACTGACTTTTCTGAAGTCTGGACTTTGTTTGTAATTGACTGATTGCCTGAAAAGGCACTTTCTTTAAGACAAAAAATAGTATAAATTAGTCAAGGCAGCACCTAAATTTAAGGTAAAAAGGTTTGTTTTCCTTTGGATAGATCGCCATGAAAATGAAAAAGTTCTGTGAATTATGATTACGCTACGTGAATGCATCTACTTCAACCATATGACCTAACTTAAGTGATGGGTTAACCAGCAAATGTGTTTTCAAAGCCAGAAACAAACTTAGCGAACACCAGGTTGCAGTTGTGAAAACAGGGGTATCCTCTGTGTGTATGTTTCGTCTAGTGAGGAGACATTAACGTGAGTCATCAGATCCAAACTAAATTACACAATTCACTGTTAGAATATGCTCATGAAGGCCAAAGACTTAAATAAAAGAAACCAACGTGATAAATTTGATGAAAGCAATATGTCTGGCAACATTGCAATTAAGAAAAAAAAACAAAAAGTGATTTATTGTTTGAAAAAGTGATTTGTTGTTAGGTATTTATACAACCTCCCTAGCTAATGATGGGAAGAAAGGAGAAGAGTGGGAATACTGGAGGAGATAAATCTAAAAGACTTCCTGAATGCTCGGAAGATCTTTCCCGCATTTTGAAGTAAAGCATTTCTGTAAAAGTGTAGAATAAAATGTGCCTCAATGAGATCAGGGATGTTATCCTTGCCTGCAAGCCAAAATAACTGCTGTTAATTGTTTTACACCACTAGGGCTCTAGGTACCAACCCTTTGCACTGTGATTGCAACCTCCGCTGGCTTTCCGAGTGGGTGAAGGCAGGGTACAAAGAGCCAGGGATAGCCCGCTGCAGCGGGCCTGACGCCATGGTGGACAGGCTGCTGCTCACAACACCGACTCACCACTTCCAGTGCAAAGGTAGGAGCAAGCTGGGAGGCTCTCTGTTCTGTCCTGTTGCTTTTCTTCATGTACAGTGCTTTATTTTTACACTCTTGGAACCTGTTCAGTTTTAAAGTGAGTTTTGGGGGGAGTTGGGTTTGGCTTTCATTTTCTGAACCATCACATTACATTCAAGTTCCATTTTCAAGTGTTTCTTCCACAAAGTGCAGTTAACTGCACCACTGGAAGGAAAACCAGCGAACCTCAGGAGTTAGTATTCCTGTTGCTCGCACCAGATTATAGAATGGCAAGTTAGCATATAGGGTGTTGTTAGAACTTACTTGAGCAAATAAATTGGTTTTGGCCTTCTACCTACCCCAGAAAACTTTGGTAGAATAAGGGCTATTTTAAAAATACAGAGCACTCTAGTTATTATGTACATGTACTTGAAAACTGAGAAACTGAGAATTATTCTGGAAAGCAAGTATTTACCAAAAGTACATTTTTATTTGAAGATCTGCAAACTGTCCTCATCAGCTCTGTATCAGAAATTGTAGATTATGGAAAATGCTTCATGTCTGAATACAGTGTATATTTATTCAGGAGAGGGTTGAGGTGCAGCTATTAACGATTAGCTGTAGTCAATGATAGGAGTATGCTGCATTAGACAGCAGTTAGACAAATGATAAGGAGCACACATTTTTGTGGATAAAGTAAGTAGCTTATTACTGAATGTATATTAGGATATACCTCTATTTTCTTATTCTAAAAAAAGTTTTGTAGGTTCTCTTAAGTTATCAGCAAGTATGTGAAGATGGAGCTATATTTATAGTGGAAAAGATGGGTCAGTAGCCTCTCTTAGAAATGGAAATGAGGGCATAAAGCCTCTTTTTACGTCTCTCAGAGTGCCATGCACATTTACAGTACTGCTTGGCAGCATGATTTTTTAGAGGCTGGGATTAAACTGCTGAACAAACAAATGATGGTGTTGAGGTGGGTTTAGAACACAAGTTCCCAAGCCTGAGCTGAATTTTATGTCCTTTCAAATATATTTTTAATAACTGTAACCTTACAATTTAATTACTTTGAAATGTCAGTCTCAAAACTATCAGAACTCTGACTATAATTATCAGAACTACAGACTTCAGAATAGTCTCTCAAATGTGACGTACAAATATACCCTAAATACTAAAAATACCAAATAATATACTTGTTCACATGAAGTGAAACTAAGAAAATGATCATATTTACATATTAAACAGGGTCTGAAAATTAATCCAGAAAGAGAAGCTAGACGACTTATTCATTCTGAAACTGTGATATATCAATTAGTTACACTCACGTACTCTGAAAACTAAGCAAGCAACTCTTAGGCAAGAGATAAGTAAACCTGCGATCCAGACTATTAAAAACAGCTGTATGTTTTTTATGTAAATATTAGTTTGGTCCACTAGAAAGCTGGTGAGCTTCCTACTACCCCAACTGTCTCCATGGCTCGCTTTATCTGACTAGAAAAGGAGAAAAATGTGTTGATTCGGAGGTGGTCTTTGGACAAGCGGAAACCATTGATGGTCTGGACGAGTGGCAGTGTACTCCAAGAAGCTCCAGACCCTAGCAAAATTCACCTTTTCTCATCACAATACATATATTTTGAAAAGCAATGCATGATTTGGTAGTCTAACAACCTATTTCCCATGCGCATGTTTAAGATCCAATGCCTCGTGCTATTCTGTCTGGCCATCGGTGATGCTCTTTTATGGTAAAGCGACAGGATTTATTACAATGTCAAGTGCAGGTTTACCCTCGGGCTGGAGCCATGTGCGTGGCCTGTGACAGGATACGGTGCAGCCTCGGTTTGTCCTGCAACTGCATCGCCCTCTCATCGCTGAGCTGTAGCTGTGACATGTGCCTGTCAGCAGAAGAGCGAGACTTCTGTGGGGTGACACAGAATGTCCAAGGATATGTCTGTACTTCTGCCTGTGCAGATTCAGTCCTAGCTCAAGTACTGCTAGCACAGAGCTCAGGGTGGGCTGAACCCCCCGCCCCCATAAAAGCCTGGGTCGTTGCTGCAGAAGTCAGCCCATGCTGAGCTTGGTACCTTGAGATGCTTGTATAAAGGTAGTGCATAGCTGTACTCGCTGACCTCCTGTAACTTTTACATTAAAAAAAAGTAGAGTTTAACTTATTCTTGTTAAAATTATGTTTTTAGCCTGTGACTGAGCAGAAGGTTATGTCTCAGCAGAGCCAAGAAAATAAAAGTATGTAATGTGCAAGTCATGCAAACTCAGCTCTGCTTTTTATTAAATTGCCCTCCTAGTTATGCAGTAGAGGAAAGGAATGTGCTAGGCTGAGGGCATTTTGCTATATGGATTTATGAATCAAATCCACAAGGGCAAACTAATGAACTACTTAACTGCTAGGAACTAACACTGTTCTTATTAGCTCCTACATTGATTAGCTTTGATCTATGCCATAGGAATAAATGGAAAATGTACGAGTGTGTATTATGAAATAAATAAATAATAGAACAAATTCTGGCTTAGTGACCTCTAAATCGTAGAAGAGCAGCACTGCTGCCTGTCTCATGAGCTCTCCGAGGAGCTACGTTCATATATTCTTCATATAGTCTACCTTCAAGACAAAAGTAGCTCAGATATGTCACATTCCCCCCCTTGTCAGTGCCAGAAATTCAGATGTTATTTCCTCTTGCTGTCCTAAGTCCAAGTTAAAAACATGTATGGCATTTAGTTAGACATAAATGCAAAGATAGAAGAGGATGACAACAGTCTTGTTTCATTTTTTTTGTTTGTTACTACTTGTGTGCTTTTTCCTCGTTATTGCATGTGGCACTCTGCAATCAACTGTGCCCTGTTAACGGACTATTGCAAGTTGCGCTCTGCAATTAGTGGCCCTGGTAACACCACCGTCACTGTAGGATCAGGATATAGCCTTTACAGCCTGTGCAGGTGCTTTTCAGCTGAGACTCCTTGGTACCCATTTCTGTCATGTTCTTACCCCCTGTTGGTGCTGTGCCAGTATTCAAAGTTAATAATGAAGGTTTATATCTCATACAGAATGGTCCAAAGCAAATCCTTGACTGGAAGGGGTTTTTTCATCCCTAGTTTTGGTAACCTTCTACGGCTCCACCTTCTCTCTAACATCAAGTATAAGCTGCTTTTCTTCAGTTTCAGGATGTTTCACAATTTAGTCCTTCTTATCATTTATCATGCAGTAACAGAAGCTCTGTGCCCACTTCTGATTAGCACAGGACCAATTTTAAGTTATTTTAAAATGTATTTCCTTAAAAATGAAATAAAATTATTTTAGGGTCTTTACTGCCTGATATATTTTAAGCCCTTTTAAATTGTTAGGTTTTATTTTTCACGTGTAGAAGCCATTAACTCATTAATATTTGAAATTTAGCCACTTCAAAATCACCATTTCTTTAACTGTAGACGTAACTGTCTAAATTAGCTTTCTGTAAAATCTCAACAATAAAATATTGATTGACTTGGTACCCCAAATGTACTTAGTTTTGTTTTGGTCTGTGTTAATTTTCCTGCTCACCCACAAACATCACTACTTCTCTGGAAGAGTTCTGTTAAAAAATGTGGTTTATTAAATGGTTTAAATGTGGCCATGCATATTTACCTGCACACATTTACATCTTTGCATATTTGTCTTTGTTGTATTTTGCCGAGATAGCTGAATGTTGATAATCGTTCTTCTGGGCAGAACAGGAAGAAAATAAGTTTTGAACTCTGTTAAAATTAAGGATGGTAGAACACTTTGCACCTAAATATTCCCATAAGTCTCTAACTAAATCTTTCTTATGCATGTTTTTCATTTCTGCTGTTGCATCTGCACTTTCATTCTTGTTACCAGCCATAGAAATGTCATGTTATAGTTCCCTAGGGGTTGTTATTGCAGAATTTCCAGCACTGAGAGAAGGAAAAATTGCTGAAAGCCATATATATATAAGCCCACTCTCTGGAGATTCCCAACAGGTTTTTTCAGAGCTGATGTTTGCATGTCCAGGAGAATATAAGCATCATTGAGACTTGCCTAGCACTTGATTTAAGTACTTAAAATCTCTCTAATCCCTGGGAATCCCATGCTGTTGTGTAAAGTTGCACCCACAGCATATGCGTTTGTGCCAACACAGGGTGAATACTGCATTAGGAAAAAATGTATGTGTGAGTACGGGAAGTATTAATTTTGTAATCCAGTTCTCTATTAATACACTGTGTTTTGCCTTTCCAGAGCCGGTAGATATCAGTGTTGTGTCCAAGTGTAACCCCTGCCTCTCCAATCCATGTAAGAACAATGGGACATGCAACAATGATGCAGTGGAGTTTTATCAATGCACTTGCCCTTTTGGCTTCAAGGTATGACTACAAATGAACGACATGAAAAGCAATAAAGTGTTCCCCATACCTTCTGTTTTCTTAATTGTTGTACCATGAGAAGACAATTTTACAGGCAACTGAGCTAAAAAAATCCCTTACTGAAGCAGATTGTGTGTGACCTTTCAACTGCGCCCCACTACAAGTTTTATCCTGTGCAATAGGAAAAGCATTTCTTTCTCTCTGTGCTGTGACTATACGGATCATCCTGAGCAACTTGCTGTAGTTGACCCTACTTTGAGCAGCGTGGCTGGACTAGGCAATCTCCAGAGGTCACTTCCAACCTTGGGCATTCTAATTCTGTGATGTAGACATCCATATGAAATGGCAAGTTGATTTTATCTTCCTTTTCATTTCTTTTCTTTTGCCAGCAACAAGATAACCGTTTCATAGGCTGCCAGGCCAAAGGGGAGGCAGTTCAGATGAGAATTAAGGGCCAGTTTATTCCACGGTGACAGAACGTTGATACTTGCTAGCTTACATCCATCTCACACAGACTGATTAGCAGAAAGGTGATAACTGATTAGACACAACCCCTAGCTCAGCTGTCTCTGAGTTCTGAGCACTGATGTCCATAGAGTGATCTGCAAATGTGAAATCCTGTAGAGGCCAAGCATTGTGAGCATGCAGTGTCAGTTTCTTGATAACACATTTGAAAATCGGAAAATCGAGTCATCGAGGAATGCAATTTCTTCGGTGGTGATGTGTAACTCCTATTGTTAACACCACATCATGAGAGCTTAAGGCTACCAAGACTTTGTTTCAGAGTTGATATAACTGGAAACCTAGCTCAGTAGTCAGTAGCTGAAGGATTAAGTATAAGTAATAAATGAGGCATATGATCTGTTCACAGCCTGGAGGGGATCGGATGTTATGGCCAAAGAAGTAGGTTGCATCCTGTAGACTGTGATTTTATTTGCCTCATTGGATATTTCTTACAGAGTCTTGGTCAGTTGAAGCAGATGCTCATAAAACGCAGAGTAATAAGAACTATATGGAAAAAAAAGAAGGGCAAAACCAGACATACGTGTGGGAAGTAAGCACAAGTATCCATGTCTTACATTTCAGGTAGGATTTAGGAATTAGTTGGTTCTGATGATATCACCATTTCCCTTCTCTGTTTGCGTAGGATACATCCCAGATGGTAACAGAGTAATTGCGGTAGATCCCTGAAACATTGGAAAAAGAGAAGATGTAAAGCTCATTTCTTCTATTTCACCCCCACGCTTGGTACTCAAGAATAATAACAATTCTCCTAAATAATTGAAAAAGCCATTGGAAATTTCCTCTCATTAAAAATCCTTCTACCCATTGGCATATCAACCAGCAACTTTTCTAGGATCTTAAAAGACCACATTGTCAAAAATCATTCAACTGAAACTGACTACTTGGTAACAATTGATTTGTCTTTGCCATGAGGGAAACTGGCTGTTTATCTCCTCAGGTTAATAGAACAGTCATTTTAATTTGATGTTTAACATAAACTAGGTTGAATTCTTCAGATGGGCCTAGGTGACTGTTAGGCTAACTTGAAAAGTAAAAGCTTTCAAAACTAGCAGGAAAATACATAGGTCTTTGTGTATGTCTTACTCTATAAGGCACATATCGTGGAAAAGATATCCAGGTAGTTCAAAGTAGAAATGTGTTTGTTATGAGCATATCTTTTTTTTGCCCTTAGTTTTTTCTTCTATTTTTTATATTATTTCTGTATTAGCAAATGCACTAGTATAGATGCATTTATACTGCTAGAAGACATGTTTACAAGTGTAGGATTTATTAGCAAGAATAATCAAGAATAATCCTCCAGTTATATTAGCAATCACTTTCTAGTGTACATTAGACCTCAGTATGCATTATTTTACTTAGAAAGGTTCTGATAAACTCTTGAAGTGGCTCAGTTTAAACATCTCATAGAACATCCAGCTTTTCTCCTCTCTCACACACCTTCTCAGGTGACATTCAGTGTGTGAATGTAAAACCTAAAACCACTCGTGTGCTTGTAAGCACCGAGCTGTCATCCAAGCATGGCAAAGAGCAGACAGACCCAGGCATGGCACTTAGAGCAGAGTTTAAAAATACTGACTGGATAACAGTACAGGGAGAATTGGTGGAAATTTAATAAGCAAAAAAGAACTGCGTGTCTTTACCACAGGTTTTTGAATAAAAATGAAATTTGACAGGTCCAAATGCAAACCATATGAAAGGAGTACTCTATCTACCACGCAGTTCTCCACCAGAGATTCATGCTAATTCAATAACAATACCTTGCTTCCTTCTCACCAGCCAGCACCGAACAGCTCTATCCATCTGGAAGCTATTTCCCAGACCTTGATAAATTGCCCTAAATCTGCCCTCTCAGCATTTGTTTTTCCTTGTTTGATGTAGATTTCGAAAAAATCCTGTGTGGAAGAGTGCATCAATAAAGTGAAAAACCCACCCTTTTTTCAAATGTAAGCTCATTCAAATGAGCTGACGGCTTTATAATGTTCCCTGGAAAGGGTCAGACAGTTACAGACCGCTTTCTGGGGTTCCTATGCTCATGCTAGCCTTCAGAAAAAAACAGTAGGCCAGCTAGCAGAAGGCCACCTAAGTCACCAGTTGCCAAACTGGTGCCTGATGGAATCACGAACTTCTACCAGTTAACTGTAGTTGCAAAAGCCTATAGTTTTATTTTTCACTATCACATTGATGATGGCTCCATCTCTTATTTTTCATGATCACAAAAATGTTTTTGCTATTGAATGCATACCTTATGGGGCTTTCAGCAGTGTGTAATGCTGCCCATGATGGGTTTGAGTAAACTTAAAAGTGAGATAACTCATGGACCACCTGAGCTGAGAGGCCAGTGGGCCGGGCAGTTGTGTTTGATGACAGAAATATAGATTGCTCGCTTAGGAACGGGGAAGGCTATGTGCTGATAGCTATCTTTGCTGCTGCTCTTTCCTTAAAATGGGTGATGAATGTGTTTGCTATAGATAAGGTATGGTTGAAACAGTGCTTTTTCCGTTGTGCTTTGGGGACAAAGCCCCAGAGACAGTGGGAGACGGTGTGAGAGTGCCACCTATGGCAACTGGCAGGCTGCACAAGCTTGAGCTCCAGGGTGCCACCGATGCTGGCAGGAGATGTCTCTTAATGTTACAAAACTTGTGTTTTCATATTAAACACAGACATAGGTGTAATTATCCAGCGATTTTTTTTTCCTCTTCTCCATAGCATTCTTTGAAAGATTATTTAAATAATATGTGTGGTTTAGATTGTGAAGTATGATTACAAGTAGAGAAATTAAGCTTTCTTCTGCTTTAAATGCTGCTGGCCACCTGCAGTGCAAGTGTGTGTGAGTGCAGCTGGTGGCTGGTAAATAGATAACGGTACCGTACTAATTCATTTATCCTGCAGAGTGTGTGGCTTTTATGTATTCCCACTGATATTGTAAAATCAAGTCTATGGGTGTTAGAATTCAAGAGAATAATCAAACTTGCAATCAATAAGCCATTGAGAAAGGATTTACTTGAATAGCTGTAGTAAAAACGAAAGTGAGTGAAACCAACACTCAGTGTACTTTGCCGTTGCCGTATTCTGAAAATGCCCTTTTGGACTTTTTGGCTGATTTTGGTGTCTTTCATACTTTTTTTCTTAAAACTGAGGTAACAACAAATGAAGGAGAGTAATTTTCTTTCTTCCAAAAGGTGTTATTTGTAGAACTGAAGAAAGAGAGTTTAAAATACATGTGTTTTATATGAAATGAAAGAACATTGCCAACCTGGAACATGAAATGCAGTACCTGCCTAGGCATCGCCACAGCCTCTTTGATTGCTCAGCTAAACGGGAGCCTGAGCTGTTGGGACACAGGATGTTTGTCAACTCTGAGTTCTGCTGTTACCGAAAGCTGTCTGAAATGGAAAGTGAAGATAGGTAAAATTAGTATAGCACGTATCCCACACTTTGGGCAACAGATGCTGATGCGTGTCTGTGATAGAGTTGCTCTGTAAATTTTATCCAACTCTATTCACCTCCCTGTTGAGTTCAGCCAGTGTCTTGACTTTTCTAGCAGCACTGCAGTATCTTGAGGGTTCAAGCAATTTCACCAGTCATCCAGAATGACAGATACAATTGGAAAAATCTTGGGTAAAGCTTTTGGGCTTTGGAGAGACAGTATTCTTTGCAGCCAGACTCTTGTAGTGGGAGGCATTATAGTGAAGCCAGAATGATATTTAGTGAAGGAAGCTGGCTCCAAAGTTCTGCTAGGAATTTGGCTCTTCTTCCTCCCCACCCCCTGTGCCAGGTTTTCATCCCTGAAAACAGGGTTAGAAATTGAGAATCTCAGAACAAAGTGTCTCTGGGATATGCGGTATTCATGTCTATCACATGTTGTACACAGATATAACTAATGTACCAGCACTTGAGCAGATAGAAGTAGCTGAGCAGAAGCTGTGACTGCTCAGCACAGGGCTAATAAGCAGGTTATATCAGTACAGACCCCATACCATTAGCATGGACTCAGTGCTGCGCTGACTGTATCATTTGCTCATGGGGGTGCACATGGCCTTGCATTTTCTTGGAGCGGGGCAAAAGAAGTTTGCTGTATTTGCACTTTGCCATGGAGATGTACTTCTGTAGCGTTACATGAGTAATTTGTCAGTTCTAGAATAATGGCTGTTTTAGGAGTATTCAACATAGAACTGATCTTAAAACGTAGATATGGTAGTGTTTGCTCATGTACAGATATTCTGGCCAGCTCTTGCAGCTCAAGGCCGAGACAGTGCAAGTTTATTCCAATGGGCCAGTTTCTCACTTAGTTATGCTGATTTGGGTGGGGTTATATGAATGTAACCAAGTGTAGAGTTTGGCTGCTGATGCATGCCAGCTGCGTGAGAGTCCATGCCTAGTTTGTTAGGCTAATACTATTTAGGAATGAAACTCCGTGCTTTTGTTTCTTTGGATCTATTAACATATGCATATAAGTCCCCATATACATCAGTGAATGCTCAAATAAATCCCCGAGCTGGAATTGCAAAAGGAGGAAAAATTGGAAGAAACTCTTAAACCAGCCTGCCCTCATCCACGTGAAACAGGAGAGCAAACGTCTCTGCCTTCACATGTTACTCTGTCTTGGCCTCTTTCCTCTCCCAGTGTTAGGGTCGAGGGGACAGACAGTGGAATGTAAGCTCAATGCCAAGTTTTCATATGAAGAAATCAGTGCAGCTGATTCTGCCTTGAACTTTCATTCTGATAAATTCTCCTGGAGCGTGTGTTTATGTGATCTGTGATGTTTTATTTTTTATTTGTTTGTTTTAACCATACTTAAAATACTTATTAATGAATGGTGAAGAAGCATTTTCCACTCTTAGTGTAATAAAGCAGAAAGCCTTTAGGGATGAGAAGTGATGGGTGGCCATGTAAAATGAGTAGACCTATATTTATGGATGGATTTTTAGGGCAAACACCCGTGTCAGCAGTAGGTGGTTGTAATTTCATATAATGCTCCTAGGGCAGAAAAACCTTGCAGAAATCACAGTATTTTCCTGTGTATGCTTATTCTGTAAAACTTACTATGCATCAGTCGGATTTGTGTTTGTTTCTTTTTGCCCTTTCTGTTTTAGTAGGTCTAAAGAAAAAGGAGATTTACATCTAGAAGAGCATAAAAATGAAAGGCTTAAGGAGGGATTACCGCCACAGTTGCTGGCTGAAGGTGGTGAGGCATGCGTACACCCACCGCAAGCCCTGTAAAAAACATAGTAATGTATTGTAGCATGGCCTAATGAGGGCTCTTAACAATAAAGCCAACTCTGAAGAAGTATTTCCATTTTTGTTAGGCCAGCGAGAAAGCAGATGTTGAGCAGCTTCAGGCATTTGCTGTGTTTGCTCAGTGCTGCATCAGGAGAAGTAGCTGAGCAGTTGAAGTGAATAGTAAGCCACACCCACACGTGGGCACCGTCATATTCATTCTTTTGTCAATGTGGATCATTCCCCCCGCTTTGTTTTTACTACTGTTTTTCTGGTCTAGTTCTAAATGCCCTAAGAGACCAGGCTTCCAATCTTCCTTTTCCCAGCCTAAAGAAGAAGTTTTTATTGGCGTTTAGTCTGAATTTCAGGCTCTTGTTCTTATGTTTGCCTGGTCCTATTACACTAAATAATAATTTTTCTTCCTCTGTTTTGTTTGTCTTTCAGGTGATTGCTGGTTGCTATAACTCTGCTTAATCAAGTTCTCTTTAACCAGCTCTTAATTTTCTGCATCCCACCATTTCCGCATAAGTGAATCGGTTGAAGTAGTTGATCACAGCCGAAAGTCCTTATTGTTAGATTTTCTTGTGATTGTCTGTCATCTGTTATCCTTGGGGCTTTCTTGGCATTGATTTTACTTGACAAGATGGCTTTTGGGTTTCTTTTGTTGTCCAAGAACACGAACAGAGGTTGTCCTAGGAGGTTAATTGCCTTATTTTCCCCTTTCCTTTGGGGATGATGGAATTGGTGAAGTTGCTGTAAGCAGGCTAGGCTGAAAAGAAAACTTTCTTTATCATGTGAGAGTAAACTCTCTCCTGTTAATAGAAATGATATAATGCCAGACTAGCTTGAGAATAAGTAGCTTACTGTGTAGAGGTAAGTGCACATACACTGCAGGTAAAGTTGTACCAAGCCTCTCTGCGCTCCGTTGCTGGCAATGTCAGACTCCAACGCTGAGCTGGTGCAGGGCAGATGCCTGTCTCCATGGCCCCCCGGGGGTCACCTCCCTGTACTTCTCAGCGCCTCTGAGATAAATGTTGTGCTCTTGCTCATTATCATAGTGGGCATGTTTGATTTCTTTAGTAGTCTGAAAAATTCATTTGCATGTTTGCTTCTGAAAACATCGCTGCCTGCCTGAGTTACCTGTTACAGTGCAACCCACTGTCAAAGTACAGTCTTGGTTTATGCCAGAAAGGATTGCTGGTATCTCTAACTGGCAAGCCTTGTAGGGGAAGCTTTACACAGCTTCCACAAGCAAAACAGATTATACTGGCATTTTTGCTGATATAACATATTTCAGCGTGAGACCTTTTATCAGTACAGAACTGTTGCATGCCAAAAGCCTTCATCCTTAACAGGCAGGGATACATCAGCAAAAGTTTCTTCAAATGGACTGTGACTCTTCCAGCATCTTTAGCTCTATTTATTTCAGAAATCTAGTGAGTAATTTGGAGAGGTTTTTTAATTACATAAGCCCTGCCTCATGTTAGGTTTCATTGGGTTGCTGCATGTGATATGTCCCTCCTCTATCATGCAGGCTGCATTCAGTAGCTTAAGTGTTAGGCATAGGTTAATTGCCTTGAGCAATAAGTGTAAAATACAACAATTATATTTTCTTTTATTTCTTATTTCTTATTAATAGGAATTATGTTTTGTATACAAATGTCCAGTCTTTATAACTTTCTCTACAGTGTTCACATTAAAAAAGAGCCACTGGCTTTTGATAGCCTGAGAGGGAAAGTTTTGTTGTCACTGCAACATGTATTTTAAAATAAATAGGCCCTTAAGTGTTTTGAGGGTACTGAAAACATTGTTCTCATTCATGAATATTGGTTGAATTAGAGACTACACATAAAATATTCAATGTCTTTTTTACATCAAATATTTTGGTTTGGATTTTATGTACAGAGGCAACCCTGGGCAAAATCAACTATTTTCAGTGTCCCTAATTTTCTTCTACATCTCCCAAAATGTTCACACAGTGATCGGGCAGTTGATCAAGTAACCTTGGAAGCTCTACAGCACCTGCCCCATCCGGTTTGGCACCGCTGGACTCAGTTCAGATATGTGCTATGTGAACTGACTCCATGACAGATGAATGACGTATCTTCTGTCATTGATCAAAAGCCCAAAAGACCATTGAAACCCAAAGTGCCTATGTAAGGAGAGGTTTAGAAGGACAATCAGGATTTACGTGGTAATTAATGTAATTGCAAAATAAACCTCAGATGTCTGCTGAGAATTAAATTTCATACTCATAGGAGAAAAACCAGAGATTTTAAAAAATAATATGATGAATCCTTGCACTTTGACTGTGACAGGCGTATTCTTGATTACTAGCTACGGAGGTAATGAAAGGTGTATTATACCCTGGAGGATCATAAATCTTTCTGATTTAAATAAAATGAGGCTTCAGAGAGCAAAGTTCGCCTAATTTGCTATAAATTGACAATTGTGATTTATTAACAAGGACAAGGAAGTCACTAAGAAGTACTGCTGCCATGCCCAATTATTGTTTAATCAGGTGCCAGATGAAGCTAGACTGGCACAAAAGGTAACTATACAGTGCTGAAGATGGTGGGATATAGATAACTATTATCTATATTTTTACTTCAGACACTAACACCGTGAAAGTTTTCAGAGGGAGTTAAATCAGCCAAATGGCAGGGGGGGCAGCAACAAAACCAATATCAATGTATCCCCTTTTCATAATCTAGCTTCTATGCCACTTAGCAAATAGTATTTCTCACGCTGCTTGTGAGCAGTGGGCAACTTTTTTGTTGTATTGTTGTGTCAATGTAAGTACAGCTGTATAAACAACGATACTGAACTAAAAAAAGAAATCAGAATTGTCTAGGTAATTTCAAATTTATTTTAAAACTTTTTCAAAACTAGAAATGGATGAAATTAATTACTTTTTCATGTTAAATTAACTGGCTTGTAAACAGCAATCCTCAGAAGGTACATTTTTATTACCCCATTGGGACAGATGACTAAAGAGAAATAGTTAATTCATCAGCACTGTGTGTACCCTAACCTAGAGGCATCCAAGGCGTGGATGTCCGTAGCAAGGTCTGCATTCAGAAGGAGAAGTCACAGCCTTTTTGTGAACAACAGATGATCAAAATCTTTCAACTTCCACCTGGCAATCTAAAAACAGTCTGATCCAAAATTACTGTGATATTATCTATGCCTTGCCAAATAATTTGTGTATATGCCTAAGCAGATGGATCTGACATACACCCTGCCAGCTCTTGTAGTTGTTTGACCTTGCCAATGAGCATCATCTGCATCTTTTCCAGGTTGAGGCTTAGCCATTATGTCCATGGCCAGAAAGACCATAAGCAGGGAAACAGTATCACCTGGATCTACTAAAGAACTTCATACTACTGTATATAGATATCAGTGTGTAAGCTGTACCTATTAAGATATAGGTAAGTGTCTACCTATATCTTAATATCAGTGCAATCAACTAGGAAATCAGTTTCAAATGGTTCCATTGGTAAAATAACAGTAGAGTAATTCCCAATGCTATATTTTTAGCCCTTCCTGCAAAAGAATTTAGATTAATTTTATATTTTAAAGTTAGTTTTGTTCTTCACTCAGATTGCAACATCTTTAATTATTTGATAACTAAGTATTCCCTTCACAAAGCTGAGTAGCTGTGTTTGCAGTGATTGCTGAGGTGTCCATCAAGTCCTTCATGCTGCAATTAGCATAAGATGGCATGCTAACTTTCATAACTTGCTTTAAGGTTTGCAATGCACGTAAAACTTTTCCTTTTCACAATCTCATTATAGCAAATACTGGGTTTCTTTCCAATGAAAGACGCTGAAATACACAATCGTGGATAGAACTTGAGAGAATTTTTCCTACCAAACTCGTATCTGAGTGTATTGGCTGTGTAGCTGAATTCATGGCATCGTGTTTCCTTGGTCAATTATGCAAAATTCTTCTTGTTTCTCTGTTGTATTTTTGGCTTCTAAATGTATTTATTACAGAGAAACTGCTGAATATCTCATTCATATTTCCTAGCTTAATTTTCTAGTGGAATTGAGGTTTATGTGATAAAACTTTGTTCCTTTTTTTTTTTCCCTTCCTGCCCTGGGAATATTTCAGTTTACTCTCCAATTTTGACTATTTGTAACAGAGGGATAAAGGTTTCAAATGGTGAAAAGACAACACTGGTAAAGATGCCACTAGGTAAAAGACTGTAGCATCAGTTTATACCGTATTGGATAGCTGTATGCCATAACTTCAGGAAAACCTTTGACCATAGTTCTCACTTTACTAAGCGTGAAAGAAGCAAAACTCAAGTTAAAAATCCATTCAAGAGTTTAAACTGAATTCTCTTTCTGTGCTGAGTGTCTGTGTCTTGTACTATTTCTGGATGTTTTTTGCCCCTCTGCTCTCATCCCGTCTCATCTCATTCTTTTATATGAAGCATCAGGAATCATGACTTGTTTACACACCACATTTAGCCCTTTACTCTGCTTGTAGACCTTTGCAGGTCTGAATATATGAACGAGTCCCGTTGGCACATGCAGGTGTAGTTTTAACACTCAAGCAATCAGCATACATCAGAATTGTTCAGAAAACTGTGTTTAATAAAATACTTCCCAAGCTCTGTGGAAGCAGAGCAAAGCTATACATAGTGGCTGTAAGTGTCCATTTTTTCTTAATTTCGCAACATTAGGATTATAAGTTTGAATAACATTCCTCAATACCCACTCACAGAACACATTGTACTTCTCAGTTTATCTTTCTGTGAATTTTCCTTCAAGCCTATCATGAAGTTGAAGATATACTTAGCCTTTTCCCTTAATGTAATGATTGCTTATTAACTTCTGACCAAGACACCCATAAGACAAATGCATTAATGTTTGTGAGACTGAGAGTTGGATGAGGATGCATTACTTCCGCTACTAGGAATGTAAAGGACTAGGTTTGCAATACAGTATCTTTGTAGCTGGTAGTTTTGCCTGATTTCCCTAAAAGCTTTAGCTGTGTTTAGAGCTTGATAATTAAATTGTTTATGAAGATTTCCCAGTTCTTAATTTAAAGTCTCTATCAACTATATTTGTCTTCGTCTAGTATTTTTACTAAACACGTGAACACTACCATCTGTTCTCTACATATACCATCTAAATAAAACTTATTATGAACACATTGTGTATTGTTAACAACTCAAATAAACTTTGGTATTTCTTTTGTATAGCTCATTTTTCCAGCATGCTTTAAAACATTGTAGTCATTGAACAAGGCTGTAATAGCTGGAAAGAGGTCTCCCTATTTACAAACCATTGAAGTTGGATAGACTTCTGCCTGTCTGCAGGTGTCTTCACCACTGGCTGGATCACGTTTCTGCTGCAGTCAGCAGTGATAGTTTTCTACATCAGGAGGTTTCTACCTGGTTGTCTACCTGGAATTCCTGGAGAAATCCAGGTTGTCTACCTGGATTTCTCCAAGGCTTTCAATATGGTTTCCCACAGCCTCCTCCTAGAGAAACCGATGCATTATGGTTTAGACAAGTCTGTGCGGTGGGTGGGGGACAGGCTGACAGGCCGCACCCAGAGGGTGGTGGTAAATAACTCCTTTTCAAACTGGCAGCCTGTCACAAGTGGGGCCCCCCAGGGATCGATATTGGGCCCAACGCTGTTTAATATCTTCGTAAGTGATCTGGATGATGGGATCAAGCGTACCCTGCTGAAGTTTGCTGATGATACCAAACTGAGTGGGGAAGCGGGCACTTCGGAAGGGAGAGCCACCCTGCAGGAAGAGCTGGATAGGCTGGAAGAGTGGGCTAACAAGAACCTTATGAAGTTCAACAAGGACAAGTGTAAGGTTTGCACTTGGGAAAAATATAATCCAGGAGTGCAGCACAGGCTGGGATCTACCCAGCTGGGGAGCAGCTCTGTGGAAAGGGACCGGGGGGTCCTGGTGGACGAGCAGCTCAATACGAGTGAACGGTGTGCTGCTGCGGCAAAGCAAGCCAACAGGACGCTGGGTTGCATCAACAAGGGCATCAGCAGCAGAGATAAAGAAGTCATCATCCCACTCTACTCGGTGCTTGTCAGGCCACACCTGGAATACTGTGTTCAGTTTTGGTCCCCGCTATGCAAAAAAGATGTGCACAGGCTGGAGAGGGTCCAGGGAAGGGCCACAGAGATGATCAAAGGACTGGGAAGCCTGCCACATGAGGAAAGGCTGAGGGAACCGGGTTTGTTCAGCCTTGAGAAAAGAAGGCTTAGGGGAGACCTTATCACCATGTTCCAGTATTTAAAGGGTGGCTGCAAAGAAGGTGGAGACTCCCTTTTTACAAGGAGTCACATGGAAAAGGTGAGGGGTAATGGGTACAAGTTACTCCTGGGGAGATTCCCATTGGACACAAGAGGAAAATTTTTCACAATGAGAACAATCAGCCATTGCAATAATCTCCCCAGGGAAGTGGTGGATTCCCCAACATTGGACACTTTTGAGATTCCGCTGGACAGGGTGCTGGGCCATCTTGTCTAGACCGTGCTTTTGCCAAGAGAGGTTGGACCAGATGATCCTTGATGTCCCTTCCAACCTGGTATTCTATGATTCTGTGATTCTATGATACCTTGTGCCTGTGGCAAGCTCCATGCTGCCGCCTCTTATCTGTGCCTGCTGCTGTTAGAAATGGGTGAAGGATCACATTAAAATGGACAGAGGTCAAATCTCTGCCATGTAATCTTGAATGAAGCTTTCAGTCTCCATAGACAATACTAATTTGTAAAAATTAATTTAAAAAAAAAAATCATTGCAGTCAAAGCAAATGTGTGCTTTTTTATCATATTATCCTTTGTTCTTCCTGCTTAGGTCCTTATTATTTTTTGCTATTTTAGTTTTTGCTACTTGTTCTTGAGTGTTTTACTAATCACGATGTAATGTTTTCCAGTATTGGGTACTTGTAAAGGCTACACTTTGGCACAGCCGTACTGAGGAACAGCTTGTATATACACTAATGCCCAGTACAGTTAATTACTGTTGAGTATGAAATGAAGAATTGACACTTTGTAAGTATGGTGGATAGTTTCTGTTCTCATTCGCTGAAATATGGAGCTGGAACAGCCCAGATAAAATCTGGACCAGCTGAGGTACTTCAGATTTAGAAAGACAGCTGGACTCTGAACATACATGTCTTCTGATTAGTTGCAGAAATTTTATGTTTCAACACCTAATCCCTTCCTCTCCTACAGAAAATGAGAGAAATTATATAAAAATGTTTTGGATCTGATGCTTTCCTATCAGAATAGACAAAAATTTATTGCACTTAAAAAAGCTCTAGAAATAAAATATTGCACACAGAGGGACCTTCATCCTCTTTCTGCGAATTGCTGAGACCGTCATATCTTCTTGCCTGTCCTTGAAACAAAGTCTGCACCTCTTTTTCTGATTCAGACTTCATTAGAAGGCTCCTTAGTCTTGAAGCAAATATACAATATTCTCCTTTGTAACAATAGTTATTTCCAGGGAATGTAATTCAAAGAGTTTTTCCCAACTCACAGATAATTAATTTTAGTGATGCTTGACAGCAATTTCATTTTTCCAGTAAGAATAGTCTTACTGTAAATTGAGACTAGAGAATTGCATTAGTCATTTGAAAGATGTTTCTAGAATGTCTTTAGGCTCTTCTGGGTAGTGACAGTCTTATACAGAAATAAAATGGCCTTGCTTTGCTGTAGATTTATTAGTACCCATATTTTCTGCAGCTTCTCTCCTTTCAGAATTCTTTGTTTTTCATAGTCTTCTGTGTTAGAGAAATTGTACTTGTTTTGCGGGCTCTCAATGTGCTATTGATAAAGTCAACTCAGAGAAGAAAATCCTCAGAGAAAGATTAAGTGCTGTTTGCCCATTTATTACAATGAGTAAACTGAGTCAGAGAGACTCTAATTTTCCTAAAGCCACATAGCAACTTAGTGTTGTAATTAAGTCTGATTCAGCAGCACATACTAATCGGTTTCCATGGTGCCTGAGGCCCAAGAAGCCAATAATTCAGCCACGTTCAGCACCGAAATGAGAGCTGAGTCTAAGTCATGAGAAATTTCATGTGCCAGTGAGAGAGACTGAAAATGCCTTGCTCTCATTTTAACATTTATCTGTATTAAATTTTTACAAGAACATTCAGAATAATCAGAGTAATTACAGTAGAAGTGATGGGACTGTTTTACACGGTGTTCAACTGTGACAAAAACCTTCAGAAAAATAGATGCTGTGGTTTCTGCTTTGCTTCTTGCTATACTTAGCTGCAAAGGGTTTAATATTTTAGTGATACAGGGATGAAGAGTTCATAGGAGACAGAAGTAACTGATGTTAGTGAAGAATCTATAAAGTAGTCAATTCTTCAGGGACACAGGAAAAGTATCTGTGATCTTAGAAATATAAAAAATGGCATCTTCCAGCTTCACTAGGATAACGTGGTAAACACACAGGATTTGCAACACAGATGGACAAAACACAGGCAATGTTGCAGAAGGGTGGCAGTGGATTAGTGTTAATGCTGCATGGCTCGCATCCGTGAAGTGCTGCGGGCCACATGGTGCCAAAATAAAACCTGCGTGAGCTTCCCTCGGCGCTTTCCCAATTCTTCCCTGAGACATTTGGGGGCTCGGGATTTCAAATGGAGAAGGACAGTCTGTTTGGCAAATGCAGCATGGATGAAGCAGAAACCCTCTCTGCCAGGTCTTGGGTGAGGTCTTCACGTGCTGCCTGCACTGCTGTGTTGGGGGAATGAACTCACAGCAAGGCAGGGGCTTGGCCAGGTCTTTCTGTTGTTCTTTGGAAATGTTTCTCTTCTGATTCAACCAAGGAAAAGGATGTCCCTGTTTCCTTGTATGTGCACAATTTTTAAAATGCAAAGCTGCTTCTCCTCTCTCAGGGGAATGCTGGGGACGGAGCTTCAAGAAATACAGCTTTGTCTCCCATTTCTGTTAACACAGGTCCTCTCTGGTGTTGGATGAAAGTATAATTACTGCATGTCTCAGTTCTTCTCACAGTACGATGGCAGTATGTCCTACCTGACAAAATACTGAAGATTTCAGTAGTATTTGGAGGACTGAACTGTATGACGTGAATGGGAGAGCCTAACACCATGAGTGGACAGACCAGATCAAATGAACTCTGTAGAAAAGTTCACACTTATGAGCTGGTTTTGGTTTTTTAATGCCTTGATTAGGCTTAATTGAGGCTGCACCAATTTCAAGATAAGCACTCCAGAGACAAATTAAGATTGCTACCATTGTTTATACACTACTTAAAGCATGAATGGAGCTTGAGCTGTCACAGAACCAGCACAGTCCTTGTCCTGCTGGCTTGTCACCTCCAGGCTGGGCACATTGCTGGAAATGGGCACACCAGTCAAGGGCTGAGCATGAACTTCTGATCAATGTAGGATGTAAGAGAGAGAGGTGGGCAATGATTAACAAGGGTTAGAAAGATGTGACCAGCCTATTTGTTCTTTGCTTGAGAGCAAAATTCCCAAACGGATATGCAGTCATAGACAAACTGATCAAACCCATCCTGGTGTGGTTTTCCTGAGAGATCCGTTCCCTTATAATGCACAAAACCATGTAGTCTTGGTTCAGGGAGCAGGTAGGATCTTTTGAAAAAAAAGGTAGGGAACGTTTTCCTTGTTGAGAGCCAAATAAGCCTTTCAAACAACTTTGACATAAGAACATGAGAAATGCCATAATGGGTCTGTGGTGCATTTACCGCAGCATTCTGTCTCTCATGGAGGCAGCAGCAAATCTTTACTGCTTGAGGAGAGTACACAAGCCTGGCCACCACTCCTCCCCAGTTCTCCCAGCGCCCACCGTCATCCAACTAGGGATGTTGATGTCTGCCTATTGCCTTTCATATCTGGTTGGGATCTATTGTACGTGAATTTGTCTAATGGCTTTTATACTATCTGACTTCACAACCTCCTGTGGCAAAAACATCCCAGAAGCTCATACTTTGGAAGAAGTATTTTCTTTTGTCTGTATTAAGTTCATCTAACATCAGTAAGTGTCCCTCTACTGCTGAGGGATTTAGTATGTGACAAATTCTGCATTCACCACCTCCATGATTTTGTACACATCGATCATATCACCCCCATCAGTTTTCTTTTCTCCAGACTAAAGAGTCCTAGTCTTTATAGTATCTTCTTCTGAAGTGGTTGCTCCATCTCCTTGGACATTTTGGTAGTCCTTTTCTACGCCTTTTCTAACCCCACTGTATTCATCCTGAGGCAAGCAAATCATTGTCAGGTATCTGCCAAGTCCAGTGTTAGGTTTCTCAAAACCCATTCTTAATTCTAATAGTGTATCTTAAGTAAGAACAACACAGTCTGAAAGCTAGGTGGAAAAACAACTAACAGTTGATGCTCTCATGTGCAGTATATGGCTGAAGCATCAAGATGCTTCATTTTGACAACACAGCCATCATAAAAAAATGAGACTATAGAAACTATTTGAGTATCCCCTGCTCCAGTGTATATATATATATACCACGTCAGGTATGTAAAGTCTGAAAAGGGTCAGAAGCTGTTGCAAATTTGGTGGAGAAAGGAATGACTTCCGATGAATGTTGTCAGCAAGGAAAGTCGGCAGTGGTAGGGTAGTGTTCAATACTAATACACAAAAGTTACAGTTGTTATGAACTGATGTCACGGGCTGGCATCTGCCCTCTTTGTTTAGAGACTTACAAATAGATATACCATTGTTATTCCTCTGAAATACAATATAAATAATGTTTTTTAAACCAAGGCAAAAAAACCCAGCAACCTTGGCTGAATTAATGTATCTCCTGAGATATTTTTCTCATCTTAATTGCAGTCATGTATCAGTTTTCCAGTTGATGAGCTGGCAGAGCCCCACTACTAACGGGATCTTCAGTAGGAAGAGTAGAGAGATCTCTTGAACTTCTTGTGATTGCACAGATCCCTTGAGTATTGAGGCTTTCAGGTGTCTTTATTCCACCCTACTGTGTGAGTAACTGAAAAGCAAGACCAAACTCTTTGATGTGTTTGCCAATTTTACAAATAGCTTGTTCTAATCAGCAGAATATAATGATCCGAGAACTATGTCTATGTCTTGAAGAGCCAATAAAGAGTCAGATCAGTGATCAGTGGTAACAATGTAGGTTGTTCAAGCTACTGAAGTTCAGTTGGAACTGATGTATATTTTAGGGCAATCTTTAAGAAGGGAACCGATTCAACGATGATATCTCAAACAGGATTCAGTGTGTTCTGTGGAGAAATTCAAACTCAGCTCCCATGATAAAAATTAATTTTCCCCTTTAGGTTTTGACAATGCGTAGTACTGCGTACGGTGTACTGTTGCAGTGTTTAACTGAGCGCTTGGTAAATGCGGTTGAATGAGTGCTGACTATGTGGTCTTGTGCTGACTGTGTGTGGCCTTCTGCTTACCTTTGGTCATGATTAATTCTTTTCATTGTAACTAACATTAGAGATTAAAGTGTGTTAGGGTAATGATGAAGTCAGCTGTTTCCTTAAAACAGTCACATGAAAGAGTTAACTAAAATCTGGAAACTGAAATGATACCAAGATACCCACCAGTCCCAGATGCCCTACCCAAATTCTCGCTCGAGTGATGAATATATCTGTCCATCAATAAAGAACATTAAGTGATGTGATGGGTCTGAAGACCACAGACCTCCTGTAAATGGTGCCACGCGTAGGGTGAGGGAGTAGGAGACATTGATTCAGATTACATGAGTGTTACTAACCTTGTTTCTTTTGAATTTCTCCAAATAGGGTCGAGACTGCAGTGTGCCCATTAATTCTTGCATTCAAAATCCATGTCAGAATGGAGGGACCTGCCACCTCACCGAGGCAAACAAAGATGGATTCAGGTAGTAACACAAAGTTCATTTAAAATGAGATTATAAAATTAAATGTGTTTCTACTTTGCAATAATGAACTATGATGGCTACTTTGTAAAAGCTGCTGCATGTGACATTTCTATTTGCCATACAAAAAAATTAATCTGGTTTCATTGATGACATATTGTTTCCTCTGAAACAGGCCTCCTTATTTTCTCATAATGGAATATACTCTTAAGAGCTATTTTGAGCGGTCTCCTTGATCTGCATTGTGTTATCTGTATGCTAATTTTCCTTGGGGCATTTCAAACTCACATATACCCTTTTTTGTATTTGTAAAGTAAGCATCTGTTGCTTGACAACCAGATGCAAAATGTTTTCATACTGAAGAATCTTGTAGACAAACAGGCTTTAAAGAAACAATTAAAAAACATGGAGAGATTGCCACATCCTAGGCACTGTGCCTGCAAGAGAATAACCTTTACAACTGGACGTTATGGATTTCAGTTTTCCCATATAAGAAAGATGTAGCATAGGTCGGGATATTCCAAGAGAAGTCCAAAAATTTTCATGAGGTAACTGGGAGATTTGTGCTGCTACAGGCACTACTTTACAGCTAAGAAAATACAAGTTTGAGGCTTTGGCCACTAGTTGTCATTAAAGGTGATAGCAATTATTTTTTTTTAAAAGAGTTGCTGAAATTTTCATAGATTTGGTCCTCAGTATTTATGCTATTTCTTGCACAAAATATGTACAAAAGCACACCATACTGCAATGTTTCAATTGCATATATGAAAGCTTCACTTCTAGAAGCTTTTATACATTACTGAGGCTGCTGCTTTGCCTTCCCCTATATATAGCTTCCTATCAGGGACAGCTGGAGGGAGACACAGAATTGCAAGGTTTATAAATGGTGTAAGCAGGGAGTCAAACCAGTACATTTTTCCAGTTTGATTCCAGTTTGATTTCATCTGTGATTAAGACTGTTCCAACTGAGGTTAACTGTTTGTTAACCAAGTCGGCAAACTCATATCATCTTATGTCAGAAAATAGGATTTTTTCAAAATAGAAAGGGCCAGGTGAAAGTCTGGGTGACTGACAGGGCTTTAGGTGCAATGGGGGATTAGCACCCCCCTCCTGTTTCCCTACCAATGGTAGGATGCCTTTTATCTTTCCAGCAAAGCGTCGTGGCTTCTTTTTGACTCCCCAGATCCCTCCTCTGGGAATGAGGCACAGAAGAGTTTCCATTTTGCCATGTGGGTGAGATGAGTGGGGAAGCAGAAAACAGAAGAAATGCCCCAAAGCTTCTCTCTGTCTCTGTGCCTGCCCACCCTCAAGAATTACCCCCTTACAGAAACAGATCCAGCACATGCTGGACACAGAAGGACCCTGATGATGTTACAGTGGAAAAGGGCAGGTTGATGGGGATGAAGGGACGCTGTCAGGCTCTGTTACAAATAACAACCTGAGGCTTTCCAACATGGGAGAACAGGAGTAAAACACATGGCCACGTCTCCATGAGGGGCAGTTTGGAGCTCAGCTTGAGCACCTGTGACAAGGCCCTGAGCAGAGCAGAAGAGCACATCTCCTGGGTACAGATGCGTCTGTAGGGTCATACTGGTGTATAGTGGGTGGAGAAGATGAGGAGGCTCTGCAGGTCATAGCACATGCAAAGGGTCATGCTGCTTGACAGGACCCCCTAGAGTTTGGTGAAACCACTACTCTGCACTTGTGATCTGATATACCTCTTCTTGATTCAAATTTTAGCAGGCCCAGCAATTTTTGGAGTAAAAGTTCAGGTTCAGTTTCTGCTTGAGAGAAATAAAGGTCTGGTGGTCTTCAGTTCGGGTTCCCTTCCGGTCACCCTCATGTAATACTGTTTAGATAGCTTTTTCCAGCTTGTGCCAAAGCAAAATTGTGCCATATTAGAATATCTATTTTGTGTCATTTAGTATTCATTTTTCAAAATCTAGCTGATATTAAAAATGTGCTAGTAAAACATTTTATAATATCCATAATACTGGAATGAAAGACTTCGGCTTATATTTTGGATTGGGTTTTTCTTTAGCATTTTAGTTTTGTCCTATGGTAGAAAGTAAGAAGTTTTGAATGACCTGAAATGAAAGCTGCTTCTGAATTTTTCTCGTGAAGAATTTTACAATTTCAGAGGCTTTGCTTCAGTTCCAAATAAACGTAGTTTTTGAGATCATTTACAAAACTGCAGGGATGGTTTTGTTGCTTAACAACATTTGAGGCTTTTTAGGGAAGATTTCTGCTTTTATAGTTATTTATATAGTTTCAGTTGGTCTAATAAAAGACACATAAAACCATATCTCGTCAAAATCTTGCTTCATAAAATTGAATGTTCAGCTTATGGATTGCTCTATTTTCTCTCCATGTTTTTAATTCAGTCAGTCCATAGCCCCAGCTGCTCTGGGCAGAACAGGAGTGCGGGGCTAGCATGTCAGAAGAGTACAGGGATCTCGAAGAGTACAGGGATCTCGTTAGGTTGTGCAGAGAGGAAATGAGAAAGGCAAAAGCCCAGCTAGAACGCAACCTGGCTGCTGTTGTTAAAGACAACAAAAAAAGTTTTTACAAATACATTAATGACAAGAAGAGAGCCAGGGAGAATCTCCATCCTTTATTGGATGCGGGGGGGAACTTTGTCACCGAGGATGAGGAAAAGGCTGAGGTACTTAATGCCTTCTTTGCCTCAGTCTTTAGCAGGCAGACTAGTTATCCTCAGGGTACTCGGCGCCCTGAGCTGGAAGACAGGGATGGCGAGCAGGATGAACCCC
>NW_008824283.1:6816269-6817033 GCF_000699105.1 Pygoscelis adeliae | reverse complement strand
GACTGGAGGCTGGCCAATGTGACGCCCATCTACAAGAAGGGCCGGAAGGAGGATCCGGGGAACTACAGGCCTGTTAGCCTGACCTCGGTGCCGGGGAAGATCATGGAGCAGTTCATCTTGAGGGCGCTCACAAGGCATGTGCGGGACAACCAGGGGATCAGGCCCAGCCAGCACGGGTTCATGAAAGGCAGGTCCTGCTTGACCAACCTGATCTCCTTCTATGACCAGGTGACCCGCCTAGTGGACAAGGGAAAGGCTGTGGATGTGGTCTACCTGGACTTCAGTAAGGCCTTTGACACCGTCTCCCACAGCATTCTCCTAGAGAAGCTGGCGGCTCACGGCTTAGACAGGTGTACTCTGCGCTGGGTCAAAAACTGGCTGGACGGCCGGGCCCAGAGAGTTGTGGTAAATGGAGTTCAATCCAGTTGGCGGCCGGTCACGAGCGGTGTTCCCCAGGGCTCAGTATTGGGGCCAGTTCTGTTTAATATCTTTATCAATGATCTGGATGAGGGGATCGAGTGCACCCTCAGTAAGTTTGCAGACGACACCAAGTTGGGCGGCAGTGTTGATCTGCTCGAGGGTAGGAAGGCTCTGCAGAGGGACCTGGACAGGCTGGATCGATGGGCCCAGGCCAACTGTATGAGCTTCAACAAGGCCAAGTGCCGGGTCCTGCACTTCGGCCACAACAACCCCATGCAGCGCTACAGGCTTGGGGAAGAGTGGCTGGAAAGCTGCCTGGCGGAAAAGGACCTGGGGGTGCTGGT
>NW_008824283.1:6770461-6815790 GCF_000699105.1 Pygoscelis adeliae | reverse complement strand
TAAAAGACGTGTAGATGAGGCACTTAGGGACATGGTTTAGTGGGCATGGTGGTGTTGGGTTGATGGTTGGACTCGATGATCTTGGAGGTCTCTTCCAACCTTAATGATTCTATGATTCTATGATTCTATGTCTTAGAGAAATGTGGTGTGGGATGGAACAGTCAGTGAAGGGGAAGGTAAAGAAACATTTTGAGATTGAATTTGGTTGGTTTGGTGGTTTTTTGGTGGGAAATCTCCTCTCCAGTGGATGGCAGCAGTCAGAGTTAGATGCATATAAATTGTGTTCATCAAGATGGGAAAACGTTGCCTTAGATTATATGCTGTGAGGAAGTGGATGTCAAAAACATTTTCATGAGAGGCCTCCTTGGATTTTTCTGTTGTGTGGCCTGTAAAAGAAATTATATCTTCTGTATATTCTCTTCCCTAGGGAAATATATTCATACACAAGCTCTGCTGCCAAACTTGTCAAATCTTTACTCTTGTAAAAAGGAAACTTAAGCCAAAGCTCTCTCCCTGTGAAATGCCAAGCAGTTTAACTCTCAAGTTTCTGTAGCCTTAGACAAGAAAATTACCTTTTAAATAATGCTAAGGTGGTGATGTTCCCCAGGCAAAGACAGGAAATTCATAGTTATGACTGAGATTCCAGCCTGACTCACCCGCTGTGCCTGGTACCCACAAGGGCTCGCAGCAGCAGGCGATTGAGCCGCTCAGATTTGTTGTAATAGCAGGTCCTCGTGGGGCAGCCGAAGGGCAAAGGTTCAGCTGGAGTTCTTCAGTCCTTCTTGGCATCTTTTATTCTTGCACTTTTTCAATTCTGAGTAATTTTCACATTCTCTTTTTGCAGGTAGGGACCTCTTCTGTATTAAAGAATAGTTAAGTGACATTGTGTGCCTCAGGGGATTAGAAACATGAAGTTCTTCCTCCCTTTGAATTACTTATTATAATCTAATCTAATCTACTCTATGTCATCTTTGACAAAAGGTTGCCAAAAAAGGTGCTTATTGAGACTGATAATGTAAGATGGTCAATCAGACATGTCCTGGTCATTTAGCATGCCTGTAAGTGAGACTGACAAAGGAGGCAGAGCTGTCAGCTGTGCTTCAGTTAGTCACAGGCAACCAGCTGATCTTTGATAACCTACGGTGTTGGGAAACAAAGTCTCTGGATCATTTTAACTTTTCCCCATATAAACACACACACACACACACACATTTTCCAGATCGTTTTCTTTAGCATTTTCCACAAACTTTAAGCTCCCTCATAAATGTAAAATCCTGGAACTGATTAACTCACTGGTGTTAATTCTGCCTAGTTCAAGGAAAAACGTTGCATTTCCAGACTTACAGGCTACTCTATTGGGATGTAGATGTAAAAAGCTCCTTTACCAAGAAACTGTAATATTCCTGAAAGAATTTACTATTGCTATTTAAAAGTTGATTTTTTAAAATGTGATACGCTGTATGTATGCCTATTTTAATAAACAGATGCTAAACTGTTTCATTAGTTTATGAAAAAAAATAATTTTTAACATAGTAAGCTTACACAATTGTCAGTATACTTCAGCTCCAAAAGTTTAAGTCATTAAGTTATGTGTTCCCTTGCGCCTTCATGAGGATAATGGGGTCTTATTTAGTTCTTTATTTTTAGGAAAACACAACGCTAACAGAAAATCCCTAAAATGGAGGAATAGGGAATTTGGACCTTTATTCGATCACAGCATCTTAGAAAATAGCTCTTTCCTGCATGGCTCCATTGTTTCTGAGGTCCAGATGAAATGCTGTCTCACACTGCTTCACTATTTAGTCAGTACAAAGTTTTCATCGTTGTCTCTGGAATTAATTTTCTCTCTCGGTCAGCTGGAACCCAAGTTTGATGACCTTCCAGTCACTCTGCAAACTTCATTTTTCTTCTAAGCTTTTTCTGGGAAAATACATACAAACAGTCCCAAACTGCAACTCTTTCAACATATGGTTCAATCCGGGTCCCAAATTGTATGTTTTATCTTTTAATTTCAGTCCTCGTATTTGGCACATTTGAATGCAAATCAAAATAAAGAATCATACGTAAGCAATAATGTAAAGACTCCCTATAAAACATAGGGACCAGTAGCCAAATGTCATCAATTATGCTGACATTTCCTTCAGTATGGAATGCATCCTAATACTGAGCAATTGTATGTTAACAATCCCATATGTATTGTTACTAATGGTAACTTTACTGATTTGAACCATTACTGTGATAGTATTTAATAATGTCATTTTTAATTGCATACATCCAAGCTGTCCCAATCCTTTTGTGGAAGGAAAATGGTGTTACATTCACATAAAAATAACCAGCACAAAGCCACTCTTGTTGCTTTTCTTTAAATGGAGAGAAAAATTTGTGCTCCCAAACTGAGACTTTGGATGCCAAGTTGCAGCCTGGAGCATATTTTTATGTCTGAGTTATAAACCCCTGAAAATGGGGTTTTGTAATCGAAAAGGGAGACATGATGAATGTGCCACTGTATTTAATTAGATGTATTTAACCCCCTCCCCGACATTTGCATTGCCACAAAAGATGGTGTGCCAGCTCTTCTTTCTTATCTGCCTCCTGTGATCCTCTGGATCATCGCAGGGTCAGCAAGAGGACATATTTTATTAGCGATAATGGCTTGAGACAGGAAAAGATAATATTTCTTACTGATTTATTGTGTCCTAAATTGGATTTATTTGAGCAGTTTGGTTTTGGTTGTTCACGATGAAGGTTTTCTAACTCTCATGACTTGTGAATGGTCCCTGCAGAACTGAATGAAGATGACTGTTAGCATGTGACCTATATGCCTGTTCTGTACCCATGTAGAAGATCTTACTGTGGGAGTCCCCGCACTCTGCTCAGTCTGTGGCACACAGGAGGAAGAGAAGCAAATGCCATGCTGAGAGCAACCAGCCCAAAAGTGCTGCAGTTTTCTTCATAGGTTCTGAAGATCTCCTGTTTCTCCAGGGCATTCCACACCTCAACCCCATGACACCTGCATAAAGCAGGATAACCACCCTATGCCCACATTGTCCCTCTGAGCTCAAAAAAAGTACCCTGCAGCTATCTCTGCATTGGAAATTCTCCTGGTTTCAGAAAGCAGTGGGTGGCAATTAGTGTGACTGCTCTGGTGCTTTCTGTTTTTCATCCTCATCAATCAGTAGTGCTTTATGTTTGTTCAGTTCTTTTTCTGCTACCAGAACTTGCATGGGAAAGGAAATGAACAGCTGAGTGAATGTGTAGTTTGGACTGGAACTCGAAACAACACAACTGCCCTTCCACACACACGCTTTCTGTGACTAGTGAACAGCAATACTGACACTTCAGATATCATTGCTGGCTTCTTAGAAGCCACTGAAATGACTGGAGCACTTAACACATGTTTTTAGACTCTCTTTTAGGAAACTGTGGCCTCCACCTCTTCATCACTTACAGCTAGTTTAAAATATAAAGGTTCTCTTAGCAACCATGACTTCTAGATCTAGAGAGGAAACTGAGATTGAAAAAAATCATTCTTCAACCACTTAGTTTCTTACACTCCGTCTAGGGACCATACATCACAGTCTTGTGAGATAAAATATTTAGTGCAATTATTCTTCAATAGTGTCCACATCCTCACAGAAACATTCCTAGCTCTGCCATTGTTTGTTTGTATTCCAGCTGAATTATCTAGACATCATCAGCTCTTCTACAAATAGATGTTGGAGGAGCTGTAGAAGTACTGAAACCTTACTGCACTTGTAAAAGCAATCATTCCCAAACATTTCTTGTTTGGACAAGTGACAAAGTGGTAATGAGAAGAAAATGTTCATGTCTGTAAACTCAATTCAAGCCGTTGTTCTTTAAAGAGAGCGAGCTATCTAAAAGCTGCCAAGTCGCCCTATGATTGTGCAGTCCTCAGTAGGCAAGTATCCACATACTCACAAAATCATTAACAGAGAAGCCAAGGATTTGAATATTGTGATGAGTGTTTACTGTCCTGCCCTGGAGTTGCTTACTTCAATTCAGGGCTAGGGTTATCAACAAAGAAAGCAAAGGGAAGCACGACAGAGGCTGTCTCCTGCTGATGCTTTTACGTCTCATGTAAATAATTACATGACCCCATGAACCATCAGACTGCATCCTTCACCAAACACACAGGGTTAAAGTGCTCTGTACTTCACAACAGCAGTGAATTTGGCTCCAGCAACTCACTTTTATATGTTTTCATTTCAGTTTTATACCTCAAACCTGCAGCCCCTTCAGATCCATGCTAACTTTTATTAATTTTTTTCTATCTCCAAAGCTGTTCTTGTGTCCTTGGGTATGAAGGGGAGAGGTGTGAAATAAACCCGGATGACTGCGAAGATAATGACTGCGAGAATAACTCTACATGTGTGGATGGGATCAACAACTATGTCTGTCTCTGCCCTCCTAATTACACAGGTAAGAAAGGGCCACAACCAAAGAAGAACAGGAATCCATGAGGAGTCCCTTCAGGCACTGAAGGGAAGGGTCCAAATGCATGTTTACTTTGTCCATGAGTGTTTAATTAACCAAGAATCTAGTCCCATTTTAAAGCAGCCTGGATGTCTTACTGGAAAGGTGTTAGTTCTACCAATATTGCAATACATGTGCTCACAAACATGGCCACTTTTCTGATGCTTCATTGTAAAATACATTAAAAAATAGTGAAGTTTAAGGTTTCGGAGAAATTTGCACTTCTGTGCGCACATTCTGTAAATGTATTTCAGAAATATTCCCAGTACTGACCTGAGTCTGATACACATCTGTTCTGAATCTTGGAAAATAAAAATAGTTTGTGTTTAAATTATGGTAGGAAAATAACTTTTGGGGCATAGCTTTCACCTGAGATCTCAGAGGTCTGCATTTATTAAATAAAATGAGCCTACAATATGCTGTTTAAATTCATTATCTCCATTTCACAAGTGGAGAAGCAAAGGCTGTGTAAGAATCTGTAGGCTCAGCTGTAGTCTTCAGAGTGCACCCATGGCAGGTAGCCCAGCTCAGCAGATGTGCAGTCACCTGCTAAGTCCACGGTGACAGAAGTTGGTAACTGAGTTAGAAATGGAATTAGTATCTACAGTGCCCATCCTGCATTTCAGACAAATTCCTTCCTAAACCTTCTGCAAGAGCAGAAACACTCCTAACTGGAATCTAAAAATGCTTTTTCTCAAGTCATTACTGGAGCATACCTTTGACTCATTCAAACTGCGTTAGCACAGCCTTCCTGGCTCAACATGGAGTGGCAAGGAAACACCTGCAACAGTTCCTGCTTCCATCCTTTGAAATGGGTTTATTACCTTCTAAGCATGGAGAAGTAATGAAGGGCTTCTTGTACACTGGAATATATTACATGTCAGGGGATTTAATGAGGATCAAGCTTGAGTGGCTGAGTAAGGCAGGAGGAAAGCTTCTAGAATTTCCAAACTCTTAAAATACTTTTGTGGCTGATACAAAGGAGGCCCATGTAAATCTTTAGCTGAGAAAAGCCTTGTGACTTGAATGTACATTTATTGGAGTTCTAAAATGATCTTTCTGCGAAAAACTGAAAAACTTCAGCTTAGCATAGTAAAGAGTTTTGCTTATAGGATGTTTAGCCCATTGTGCTTACTAGTGCGCTATTTATGTGAGCTGTTCTTGGGTGGTTTCAAAAAAAGCTCTATACAAGGAGGCAGAGTCTTTACATTTACAAGAGGAAATATATTTGCCCAGCCAAGAAAAGACATATCTAGTAAGGAACTGAATCCAGTATATATGCAAATGCGCTTTTCTTTTCACAGGCATATTGCAGATTATCTTGGGTTTTGCAGACAAAAAAGTTAGGAAAGGACTAGATTGGGATTTCTTCTCAAATGGCAGTCTGGATAGGGGCCAGAAAATTCATATGATAAGATATTTCAGAATCAGTTTTGAAATATTTTTAATCAACTTCCAGCTTTTTTTTTTTACCTGAATATTGTCTGTGCTGTGCTTATGCTTATTAGCAGGAGTTGGTCAAATACTAGACCCTAGTCTTGCAATGTAGGATACACACAATTGTATATACCACAGAATATCACAATGCAGGCAATAGCTTTGACTACAGTTGAAACAAACTGAATTTTTGAAGAAGAGCAGGAAATACTTCTGGAAAATATAACATGAATCATAAGTGAAAAAGGCTGCAAAAATAGGGGTGTTGCTTAAATTAGAAATCTGAAGGGTTACAATAGTTCATGTTGCTTAAAAATAGGAAGAGTTTAGTGAACTGTGATAAAAGGATTGCCTTAACCTGCTTTACCCCCATTTTGGAGGGGGATATTTCATCAAAACTGATCAGTCACCTGGAAGGACTCACTGCAGCGCAGCTGACTGGGCTGAAATATCCCTCAGAGGTACACCTGGCCCTCCCAGAGCAGAAAGGCAAGGAACAGCATAAAATGGCTGGAAGAATTGAAGCCATCAGCCAAACAAAAGTTACATACAAGCCAAGCAAATCTGAGCCATGGTATTGAAGGTCCTCTAAGAGTTGAATCCAAACACAAGAAATTGGACATCATCTGAAGTTGCTTGATTGAATGAACAGCAGCTAAGGAAATGCCGTGGAAGCAACATAGGCAAATCACACTTTGAAAGGATTTGTGTGCCTGACCTGAAAAGAGAGGGATCTTTTGACCAAAGAGTTTGACTGAAGTCTCCTGTGACATCCAGGGCATCTCTGTGTATATTCTCTTTAAATAAACCTTTTTATACTGAAGCAATACCTGAAGCTACTATGGCAGTATCTATTACAAAAAAAAAAAGTAGGTGCAGATGACTTTAATATTGTGTTGAATATGCTAAGAATAGTGAATGCTAACACTTCAGAGAGAAAGCGAGTCGCTGGAGCAGCCAGGAATACTTATTCCTGTGCTCAGAACTGTGTATTGAGCTACCTGCCTCCCTGTCAGGTGCTGACTGTGCTAAACATTGTGTTAGCAAACTGTGTGTGCTTCAGAGTTGCCAAGTGTATGGATTTTATCTATATTTATATGAACAAAGAATGGATGACAGAGGGTGCTTTCCAGGGAAGCAGTTTTTCTGTGAAGTAGTCTGGGGGACAATGAGCTCTCAGTGTGGTACTTTGCCTAAAAGGGCAGTGTTATCCATAGGCAGGGTGTATCTAGTAGGACAGAAAATGTAGGTAATATCTCTCTGTGTTGTGCCCAAACATTATACTTAGTTCTGTTGTTCAGAATTCAAAGAGCAAGTTGAGAGATGAGAAAGAGGATTAGAGGTGAAACATAAAAAAACATTGGGGGATTGAGAACAGGTCTTGAAGATCTCAAGAAAAATCTTATTTGGCTTAACAAAAGTAGGCAGACAGAGCAAGCTTTTATTTTGCTTCTTCCCCCCCCCCCAACACTTGTATGGAGAATAGAAATTTCTTTAAAAGATTCATTGGCTGGCCTTTGTGACTGAACAAATCCAGACCATACATTTTTATCAAGACTTGTTGGTTCTAGATACAAACTGGATTTCTCAGCAGATGCTGTAGTTAAAACACAAGTTAATACAAGAGTGGTCTATGTTACACTGGAGATCAGACTATATGTTTCAGTACTGGTAATCTCTGATGTTTTGAGTAACATTCGAGCTGTTGGTTATAGATGCCCAGCTCAGCTATTGCAGAGTCCTTCTCTTCTCGACTGTAGAGGTGGGCAGGCTCTGGTAGTACTGCGAAGTAGGTAGTCTGAATCCCTCAACACTCTTGCGGTCTTGGATGCCATAATACTGGTAAGACTGCAATGCTGTCACAGTAAACACTGCATGTATGAAATAAATGTATGTTGTAATACAAAGAGTAGTCTGAATACAGGGAGGAAGAAGATCCAAGAGCGTGTGTGTGTGTTGTTTTGTAAGAAATATTTAGGATCCCCCTTGGTTTAGTTGACTAATGGTTAAATCATGATAGTAAATCTTATGTTCCTAAATGAAATGCAAATTAAAAATGCATGTGTTGGAAATGTTGAGTATTGACAGAGTTGCAGTATCCAGGGTTTGTTTTTTTCTGTACCTTACTATTTTCCTGCTTTATCTTCTGCCTGTCTAGTTTTACTTATTATAGCCTTTTTAGGAAACAATATCCCAAATAATGATGCATAAATTTTGCTTTCATTGGTTGGAATAATGAAGGCCAAAGATCTTTCTTCAATTAATAACTTTTTGCAGTGTTTTGCCTTAAAATTCTTTGACAGTCTTTTCCCCCGCTCAAAGTAGATGAAAAATGGCCAATTTGTTAAGTGACTACTGAGGGAAGGAATTTCCCACACTCCAGCCCCATTTCACTTTCATTTAAAAAAAAACAACAAAAACCACACCAAAAACAACCCACACTCACACAATAACCTCCTTCCTAGTTCCCTTCCATATAATAACTTTAAAATAATGTGCAAATACAAATTCTATTAAATAGGTAAACATAAGTTAAAGACAACAAAACTGAGAGGGAGGGCAGGCAGACAGCTGATCGCCATAAAAAAGATTCAAGTCCTTACCTGCACCACCAGATTTCCTCACCATTCTTAAAGTCAATATTTTCAACGTTGCTTGTATTTACATAACCAAACCAATACTCGTGCTGTGTAGCAGAGTCCTGATGGCTTTTATTGTCAGCTGCTGTCTTATTTTTCCTCTCCCCAACTGGTTATTTTAATCCTGAAGCTAAATTATAAACATGTATTTCCTCCAGGATAATCGTGTACCCAAAGTTCAGCCAGCTCTAAAGCCTGAGCAGTCTGTGGGCTGCTTTACAACCTGGTCAGACCCCTTGATGGATTACAGCTCCTCCTTGCAGTTTTGTAGGCTTTCCTCCTCTTCAAAAAGAAACTTATATAGGAACATCGAAAGAGGAAGCTATGAATTAGATCAGTCACCCTGGTTCTTTTCCTTTTTGTATTTTTCTAGTTTTTGTCTTTTTGGTTTAATATGGCCTATCTCCAGCTATCGATATAAATGTTCCACCGTCTCCCTAGCTTTGTGGTTTAGAAATGTAGGACAAAATTCATACAATTTTTCCCTTCCGTTCCTTTTTTCTATTCACTACTGTCATAGACCTTCTTGAGAGCCATCACTGTTTTGCTTAGAGTTCTAGATCCAAATATAGAATTCCATACCTCCAAAAAGAGATCCTCTCCTCAGTCTCACTATCCTCTCTGCTGTCCCATGAAGAGGTGTCCAAACAGACGTAAATGGGCTGTACCAAACATGTACTTTGAATGGTTTTATGCTTTACTTGCTAGTTTATTTAGTTTTGTTTGTTTGCTATGACTTTTCCTTCTTCCTATCTATTTGATTTTAGCCAGAAGCAGAAATGTGTAGTGCTTACACACAAAAAAAATCAGGAAATATTTCAGGTTTTGCTAAGGATCCTAAAAAGCCTCAGCAAACAGTCACACCTCTTTGTTCTGAAATCTAAACAAAAAAAATTAGCGGCTTCTACTACTGAAAATAGGTCTTTTCTAAAATACATGGCATCCTATGGTGGGGAGGGGGGAGCAAGTATTTTAAAATGGTTTGTTTCCCTGGGAAAAAGCTGCAAGCAGTTTGTAGCACAGAAAAAAAATTTCTCAAAAAAAACCCCTAGAAACTATTTCTGGTTTTATGTGTTTGGAAGAGAAGGCTAAGATCTATTTTACCTTAGGGGGCCCTGTGGTGTCCTGTGGTAGATGGTATCTGAGATTTTTGCAGTTGTGCTACTTTTAGACAGAACTCTATTCACTGTTAGTGATTATGGTCCCTTTTTCTGGCGTATCTGACTGTGGTAATGTTGCATGGCCAAAGCCAAGCACTTAGTCAAGCCAAACAACTCTGGAAGAAAGAAGTTCTGTGGTGACTTGTGGCTGACACTCTTTGCTGGAGCTCTCCAGCCCATTTCCCATCACTAACCATTGTGAGACTGATTTGCAGCAATCCCTGAGATGGGCACCAGTGACAGCTGAATGAAGCTGAAGTGGATCATTGCACTGTAGGTTGCTCTTTTCCCCTTGTGAGTTGTTAACTACGTGTTTGATACAGGAACGGGAAGGTTTTAGGTAGCCTTGTGGTTCCACAAGGATATGGACTGCCTAATAAACACTGAAGGCTTAAAGAAGTACTTAACTATCAGCCTCTTTTAAAATTTCGGAACTTTAGCCATAATTTCCTCGAGACAAACAGAGAAAATTGCGGTCAAAGTTTGGTGTATTTTCTTCCTTTTATTTGAAGGAGTTCTGCCTTACATGGAAGTTTTTCAGTTTTAGTTACTTGGCAAATGTGAAGTGTGCTTACTTTCTGTGCAAAAAATAAAAAGGCACCCACATTTCCCACTTGTATAACTATGAATGAGAAGTGCTGGAAGAGCTGGAAGTTTTTAGCTTTGTTCAAGAGCCTAAGCCCATTTCCAGCCCTGTTTTATTAAGAGAGAACCACGTGTCATTGCCATCAGATTGGACTCTCTTATCTCATTGTAGTGGGACTGAAGAAGGAAATAGCACAGTAACTGGCAGTGCTGCAGCTTGTCTTTAGGCTCAGTATGGGTGTCATGTCATGTTGGAGCTCTGAGCTCCAGGATTTCCTCTGGTCATATTCCCATTTGTAAAATGTAATGTGTCATGTTTGGGGAACCAGATATACTGGAGAATTTCTCTTTGTTCATCAGGACCACAGTATATCTCTAAGAAAATGGAATCTCAGCTACTACTGTCTTAAAGGATGGGTGGAGTGAATATCATTCTCAAATGGGAGTCATGATTCATTAAACCAAATCAGTGAAGAAACACATCAGAGGATTAGAAGTTAACCACAAGCCCATTGCTTACCTGCTTACTGGCAGGTGGTGCATACTGCGTAGTTAATAAAGCTGGGAGGAGCAGAGTCCACCGGTGGACAGTCAGTGTATCCAGCACTCCAACACCACAGTGATGGCCGTGTTAGAACTGCCAGTAGGAAAAAAGTAAATCTTTCTGCATATAAAATATTCTTCAGAGACCTCTATTGGTTCAAAGACCATATTGGGTTTACGTGGCAAGGTTTTGGTAGCAGGGGAGGAGGGGGGCTGTAGGGGTGGCTTCTGTGAGAAGAGATCAGGAGCTGCTCCCCTGTCAGGACTGCCACTGCCCAAATGGTGATGAAAAAATGTGAGAGAAGCAACTATGCAAACACCAAGGTCAGTGAAGAAGGGGGAAGAGGTACTCCAGGTGCTGGAGCAGAAATTTCCCTGCAGCCCATGGAGAAGACCACAGTGAAGCAGGTTGTCCCCCTGCAGCCCATGAAGGACCACATCAGAGCAGATATCCACACTGCAGCCTGTGGAGGACACCATGCTGGAGCAGGTAGATATGCTCTGAAAGAAGCTGCAGACCATGGAGAGCCCACGTAAGGAGCAGGCTCCCGGCAGGAGCTGAAGACTATGGAAAGGAGGAGCCCATGTAGGAGCAGGTTTTCTAGCAGGGACTGTGTCCCTTCAGTCTGTTCCTGAAGAACTGCATCCCATGGAAAGGACCCACACTGAAGCAGTTCTTGTAGAACTGCAGCCTGTGGGAAGGACCCATGTTGGAGAAGTTCATGAAGGACTGTATCCCATGGGAGGGAGCCCACGCTGGGGCAAAGGAACAGCATGAGGAGGAAGGAGCGGCAGAGACAAAGCGTTATGAACAGACCGCAACCCCCATTCCCCATCCCCCCATTCAGACGGGCATGAGTCTACAGCGTGTCCGGTGTCCTATCTGCCAACCCTGAAAGGATGTCTCAGAAAATGTATGGCATCTCGGATGTGACTGGATGCACTAGATTGTGTGAATAACTGAACTGATCCCTAATACATTCCAGACAAATCACGTAATTGGAAAACATCCATATGAAGTAATATGGCTCAAAAATGTAGGGGGTCCAGCAAAATTAGGATCTATTCCAGGCACCATGGTTCTGCGGGATAATGCTATATGCAGGTTACCACCTTGTAAGAGCACTGGAATTTGTCTGGTTTAGTTCTACATACTGTGTTGTTGTGGCATTTGTGATGTTGAATATGATTTTTCGTACTTTGGCAGTGCATAGAACTGGAACATATTCCTTGTTCAAGATGCAGAAATAATGAAAGGATCATTATTTCTCTACTCAGATCTTGTTGTTTAATCAGTTATCCCTTTGTTTAACCTCAAGATAGAGATAATTGCTCCTTAATTCTGAAAAACAAGCCACTTTGGGAATCTCAATCTGGAGTCTAACTTCAGTTTCCCACTTAATAGGCCAAAACCTAATATGTGAAAACTCAGATATGAGTTTTTAAAGCATTAACACAGAATAAAAGCATAAAGTAACTTTTAGTTCTTTGCCTACTAAGTATTGTGGGCAGTGTTCATCAAGCAAGAGCCAATTTCATCAATAATCCAGACAGAGAATTCTGCTACAGTGCATTTCAGGTAATTTCTTTTATGTTTTGGTATGTAACATGGCAGCTGAGTGCATTTGCTACTGAAGGATTTTCACAGAGTTTCTCTGTTCTTCATTGCAAGTTGCAAGAGTTTGGAAGTAAAAAATTCATTTTTTTATTTTCTAAGATGAGCCTCAAATCTTTTTCATCAAACTCCAACAACATTCCTAACTGAATTATTTTCTTGGAGGAACATCCTATGTCTGTTCCACCCAACCATTTTTAGGTTCTGTGTTCTCCTGAAATTTCCAATTGGCACTGACTTCTTTTTAATAACAAAAGAGAGAAGGGGAAAACAAAATACAAACCCCGTTTCTTCCGATACAAGTTATTAGATATAAAATGAGTAATCTCTTATGAGAAAAACAGTACAGTATTTTTTATTAGCAGTAAAGAGTTCCATTCTGACTTACCTGGCAAAGTTCAGAAAATTGCAACATACTGTTTAACCACTCAAATATATATCTTCTCCCTGTGCAGCCTGTAAAAGCTTGCTCTGTGGATAAAGGCCAGGCTTTCTTCATCCTTTCTTCACTGTAAGCACTTTCCTTTTCTCGAGTAATATTGTGAAATTCTTGACAGCATTTTTGCTTTTAGTCTTCCAGGCCCTACAAAAGCGTCTCTCACATTAAGGATGAGAATATTTTCTATGTTGCTTTATCAATTATTTCATGAATACTCTGAACGAGAGAACAAAGTATCACCCAGCTGACATATGAAACAAAAAAACCTCATTGGTTGCTAATTGGTGGTCTAGATTGTCTTCTCAGAACTGCAGTTTTACTCACAGATAAGCAAGTAAAATACTATTACTGCATCCAATCTCTCTTTTACCAATTAAGGAGAATTAGTGTAACTTGGATCCTGGTTTTAAAAGTCTAATGTGGCATGAAATATATAGCTCTCATGACAGCACAGAACGGAAAAAAAAGAAAGATTATTATTAAACTGTGTGTAAAAGTCATCTTTATTGCTCTATTGTTGTTTTGGCTTCGTTCTGAGACGTGTGGAAGGCTACAGAAAAGCCTAAGCATGTTTCTTGGCAGCTCTTCATAAGCAGTCTTTCATAACAGAGCCCTGTGAAAAGTGAATGTGGAAAGCCCCATGAAATTCATGATTTTGCTGAAAAATTAAGAGCAGGAAAATGTTGCATGAGACCAAAAAATGTTTTTTTGAAAAGCAATGAGCAATGCTGGTGAAGGGGACAAGGGAAGTAGTTTCAAAGGGGCAGAATACCTTTTGTATTGTTTTGGGATTTATTGTTCTCTTTTTTTTTTTTTTTTTTTTTAAATGCATGAGGCAGCAGCAATGGAAGATCCACCTGTTAGTGTTCCACCTGTCAGTACAACTTGGTTTTAATCTGAAAGTTGCATTTTTTGTGGCAGATCAGACTGCTTCCTTCATCTGTCTAATGCTTGCTTCTCCTAAACAAGCACTAGTTACCAGCACATTACCACTGGCCTTAAGAAGTTGGAAATGCAGTGCCCACACAGCTGAGGATGTGCCTATCTTTATAAAGGTACCCTCTTCGTATCATACCTCAGTTCTACAGACCACAGGACATTATTGACCTAATACCTCCAGCTACTATGAAAAGTAAAATCTGATGGCATAAGTGGTTTTCCTCTTGTAAATCTGACATAGTCTTAATCTGTTCTTCACTGGGGTGCATTGCATGTTGATCTATTCCCTTCGGCTTTGATGAAAGAGAGTAAGTGTGCCTTGATGAAATGAAAAACATTATTTGGGATAAAAAAAATCGCTTAACCGATTAGAAAAATACAGTTGTTGATTTCCTGTCTTTTATATAAGCACTTCAGAAACCCTTGTGTACCCAAATTGGAGCTCTGATCTGAGAATACATAGGAGAGAGGAAAATGGGGAGGTTGGGTTATTTTCTACATTTGGGAAAGCATTGCACTGAAGTTTTCTGTTGTTTTAGCATGATCACGTATCTTCCACAAAGAGAATCAGTGCTGCTAGAAGTTGGCCTAAGATTAATGTCCAGTTTGTTTTTAGGTTCACATAGCTATCCAATGAGAAATTTGGACTAGACCTTTAATTGCTGCACAGAGAAGCAGCCCTGTGTCACTCCAAAAAAAAGCGGATCAGATTTTTCCTCTGATACTGACATTAAAGCGGCCAATGAATGTTGCACTCTCAGGTCTGAGGGCAGATTTTTTGGCCCAGATATTTTCTGAGTGAATAAAATATGAGAAAGTCTTTGTGTAGCTGGTGCCTTGGGTTTTGCATTTCAGAAAGTGTTTTATTTCCCTGGCATGCTTTCTGCAACATCTAGTGAACATTGGTGGAGCCTGAAATAATGTATCAAGAAGAATTTTCTTCCTGAGATGAGGCTGCTCTAGTTGCAAGGCATTCCCAAGTGAGCTCCCTAATGAGTGATAGATGGGAAAAATAACAGGAAGGATCCTTAAATGTTCCAAGTTTTGCATGAAAAATGATAAATTTTTTTGGATGCTATGTTTGGTACCTAGCCTAGAATTCTTCTACATTTTGATAGTGGTGCCTTCAGAATGACACAGTGAGTCATAATATTTGACATTTGGGGAGATTTTTACTGGATCTCTAAGCACTTGTCAAGACTGTTGAGAAGAATACTTTAAGAAGAATTATGATTTCCTTTGAGAGTTTATGAAACTGTTCTTATTTTTTTAAAGCCTGTTTCCTTTTCTTCAAAACAAAAAAAAAAAAAAGAAACTTCAAAAGTATGTATTGACCATTTTTAGTGAAAGGATAGTTGAAGGCATCTATCCACACTGTATCCAGTTATTAAACAGTCTTCCAAAAACGTTTCCAGCTTTAGATCATTGAGTTCTTTTAATGTCACCAGCCAGTTACTTTTTTTTCATGTTTATTTTCACATAAGATTCATAGCACGCAAGGGACCTGAGGAATACCGAGATGACAAACTGGCAGTTGTCCAGGCATTGTAGCAAGTTCTGACCTGCTCGTGTTCATGTCTGCCCAAAGGCCGAGGGAGTCGCTTTGCTTGTTAGTATTTGGGAGGGATGGTGGGATTGCTTAGTAAGCAGACCTATCTCCACTTCTGCCACCTCAAAAATGTGTTAATAGCTGTCCCCAATGACAGCTGTGTTCATATTTGTAAGACTTGAATGTCTCTGGTTGCTTTTGAGGAGTAACAAAGTACGTTGGCAAACCTCAAGCCCAGTGAATGATCTGTTTCCCTGGTTCCCATGGCTTTGCAGCATTCAGTTTCATTGGCATGTACTCCTTCCTGAGCTGGATACGTTCATTACAGTTGCCCAAGATTTGTCCAGGGCTGTAAGAAGACTTGGTAGTATTTAATAGTGGTGACTTCCTGGGATTCCTCGTCTCCAGATGGAATTGGTTGTCTTATAACTGATGCTATGGACAATAAACTGTCCACTGCAGATTGCCATGCCAGACTTCTCCGGTATTGCCAAATCCAGCCCACTAAAAGTCACGAGATGGCACGTATGACACATGAATACATACTCTCAAAAGCAGATATATTAGATGTTCAATGTTTAAAACAAAAAAAAATGTAATTTTTGCAAATACGTATTATACTTCCACTCTAATATGAAGAGTCAAATAAAGAGCTATGTAGCTTGTATTGTAAGGAAGCTGGAGAGGTAGGAGAAATCACCTGAAGGAGTGAGCTGGGGGTGTTAACAACTTAAACCATACCTGTCACCACCAGAGTCATCCTCAAAATTATTTTCTCGGTCATCGCTGCCAGATCACAAGACTGATAAAAGACAGACGGTTCTGATTTGCATTTTCTAACTGAATTTTGATCTTTGTGGTTTGCTTGGCTTGTGTTTTCAAGGGTTTCGCTGTAGCCACTAGAGTTAGAAATGTAAGGATTTTTGAAAATGGAGTTTCTCCCAGGACAGGTGGAGCTGCAGCTTCATGAAAACACTGCTAAAACATTGCCAGCCCACCAGTGCCTCCCACATTATCCTTTTTCCCACGCTATCCGCATGGCTTGTTGCTCATGTGATGGTATGTATCAAGTATAGGCACACAAAATATGCATAACCTTGAAACCCTGCAGATGTGGTCTTCTGATATAGCTGCATAGGGGACTTTGGGACTGTAGCTTTTGGGGGTTTCCGTGTTGAGAGTACCTGACCTTTGCTTTTCCTGCAAGGCTTTGGGAGGTGTGGGGTAGGTTTCTGTTGGTTTCTTGGGAAGGCAAAGATTTCTGTGGTCTTTGGCTGGATCTCAAATCCTGGGGTACTGAAGTGTGACCTAATAATTTAGGACTCAGAGAAGGGTGGTATTTAAATAAACTATCCAGTTTTAAACATTCTAGAACTATTAATTATTAAAATTTATACAAATCCAAGGAGGTGCATGGCATGTAACATGCCATACCTAGAAACAGCTGAGCTGAGCTTACACGTGATGGGTTTTTTTCTGAAAAGATATCATCGCCTGTGAGCATAATAGAGCTAGTACTTCTCTTATAAATAGTGAATGTTTTATAATTGCATGCAGTCCTAAAGCTGGTTCCTATTATTGAGAGTCGCAGAGGTTTTGGGGGGAGGGTTTGTGGGTTGTTGTTCTTTTCCAGAATGATGTCCAATCAGCTTCTTTGGCAGAGTATTAACTGCGGCTAAAATATGTTTCAGTGTGAAAATGTTACGGTCTAATGAGCTGCTTCGCTTTTGTGTCACTTTCTTGCTTTGATATAAGAGGTTCTGGGTCAGGAACTGCCCATTTGATCCTTAGTCTGTCTCCAAGTGGAGTTTATATGTCAGTACTTTTTATACCAGCCTTTCAAATTCATGTGATAGAAACAGTACAGTCACTATAGGTCAAGGCAGCCCAATTTAATGAAGTCTCACGTGCCCTCACAAGCAATATTGTCACTTCCTGCTTTTTGAGCTGTCTCCATTTGGGGAGATTCGCCATCCCTGAACATCATGGTTGAAGGCACTTCAGGGTTGTCCAAGTTGTGTTACAGTTTTATTGCTTTTCTTTTGCCTTAGGTGAACTGTGTGATGAGGTGATTAACCACTGTGTTCCTGATCTAAATCCATGCCAGCATGAGTCCAAATGTCTTCCCCTTGACAAAGGAACCAGGTAAGCATGTGTGTACATTGGTCTCCACATACTGGGCTTGACAAGAGTTGAACTGGCAATGAGTTTGGGGTAAAAATCATCAAAAATAATGCAAATAGTGCAAGACTACATATACTTCAGACCATGTCACATTTTAATTCTAATGCAACCATACATACTTTTCTAGCTTTCTGTGGTTTACTTGAAAATAATGGATGTACCTGCGGAGCAGAGAAATTATTCTGGAATAGAGCATGGCAAAAGGAGTACTTCTGGAACAGTTACTGCAAAGCATCTTATCCTGCCTCAGAAACTAAGGACAGTTTCCTTATGTGTTCCTTAGGGCATCCATCAATTCAAGCAGCGTAACAGGAGCCTTAACATGTAACTTGGCTCTCCTCCGCCCATGCTGGCTCAGTGTTTAAAATCCAGTCCCCATTCTAACTACTGAGAAGGGAAGGACAAACTTGGGGCCAGAGCATAAAGCTGCAGGTCAGGAGTCTTCTGTTGTATTCCCAATTTAGCTGTTGTCTTCCGGGATGGCTTGCAGTCTTGGGGTGCACTGGCAAAGGCCATCCCTGACAGCAGCGGGGCTCCTCTCCCCACACTTCCTCACCTGGGTGGCAGCAGAAAACAGCTTAGCTGGACGGCTCTCACTTGGGAGCCGCCGCCTTCCATTGGCTATAGAAGCGAGCCTTGCTCGGCTGATGTTAGATTTTGTGAAGTCTCCTGTGTTTGCATTTGCGTATTGGGAATGACACTGACTGTTTCACAGGGGCAAAGTAAAGCCTCGTGTTTTAAATGGCAGTAAAACATCTGGAGATTTGAGGGTTCGGGTGTTTTGAGAGGTGCATAGTAGCAGCATTCATCACTTGTCTGAACAGGGAATTTCAGAGCAATTTAGCAAAGAGAGACAGTCAACTGAAAAGCTCTATGGAAAGCTTGTCAAGAAAAGATCTTTGAATCAAAGATGTAAGAAAGGAGGACAAATTCAAGAGAGTTCAATGTGGTGTGAGCTGCATTCTGCACTTTACACTAAGGCTGTTTTCACAGCCACGATGCAATCCCGGGGCTCACCGATTCCCTCCTGGGAGGGAGGGTTGGGGTTTTGACGAGGGACGCCTTCACCCAGCACACCCAGCATGTCACAGGGGAGAGACAGTAGCACTCTTTGGTCTTCCTGGTAACTTGCAGTTGGTGTCAGATTGTGTCCTGTGAAGCAACCAGCATGTCAGAATATAGTGTAAACTAATACATAGAACATTTCAGGATAGTTCAAAGGAAGCGAACAAAAATTTTAGAGATGCTGGCTAGCTAGAGGGCAGCTGAATCTGTGCTGGACAGTCAGTCTGTACAACTCAAGTCTGTCTTTTGGGTGAAAAACGTCCAGACAGAAATGCTTCCAACACTTGAAGAAGATGAAACTGTTAAATGATTAGGACAGTTCCTGAAATGATGCACAGGGACTGGATAAGGAGGTGTGTACCGGTACATAAATAGTCCCTGATGTTCTTTCCAGCTTTCATTCCCAGTTAATCCATCACTCAGCCAATCCAGTAGCTACAACACGTTACGAGGCAAAGGCTTGTAACTCAAATTACCTTATGTTGCTAGACGTATGAAGGGATGGAGACAGCTGTGGTCCTGAATGGTTTTACCCTTGCTGGACGCATTTTCATACCTGCCACCCAAATAATTTGAGTAAATAAGACACTTCTTCTTGCTTGCTTGCTAGAAAAGTGTTCTTCACAGTGGGGCCATTAACCCTTGAGGGGAGCCTAAATAACTACTTGTAAGTATTTTCTACTACTGTTTGTTGCATTATTCTTCCCACTATTCATAGAATGCTAGACAAAAATCCAGAATTTCTTTACTTTTCTGTCTCATTTTGCTTTCTAGCAGGCCAGACTTGAGAGGTGAAGGAGCCTGCCCAGCCTTGAACTTAGATTTGTCCAAGTACTGCTTTTTCTTTCATACTTTAGTTGCACCAAACCATTCAGAAATGGGCTGAGACCCCTCAGCAGCTTTTGCAGTGATGTGTGGTTGCTGCTGGGTCTCATTAAAAACAACAACCTCTGGTCCTGTGCTGTTGCTGATCCCTTGAGCAGTTTGATCCCCTGACCTGTGATGTGCCATACATTTAGCACGTACTGGTGCAGTATAATGCCACATGCAAAATGAGTCAGGCTCATGCACCAGTCCTCTGCTCTGCTTACAGAGGCGGGGAATATGAATGGCAGGATTCAATCTTGGTCCTGAGCTGACCATCCACTTGTTAGGCTTGTGCCCTTGGCATGTGAGCAGGACACACCAGTGAAGAATATCCAAGCAGCAAGGACACCAGTCAGTCTCTGTCCTGCCTTCAGCTCTAGTCAGTTTGCAACTCTGCAGAGGGAGGAAAAGGTGACAAAGACAGGAAAAAAAAAAATAGGAAGCCAAGTTATTTATTGATATGGAAAGGGAAATTCCATTCTGGCCCTGCAATAGAAGCCATGATTCACGGCTTTAATACAATAGACATTGAGTGCACGCAGATGCAAATCCCGTTGGATAGGCCAACATTTTAAATACCACTAGACATGTTTTTGAGCTCTCTCTGGTACTGGGAATGTTGCCATCACTACAAGACTGTAGCAGAAAACAAGATTTCAACTGTACTGGTGTCAGATGGTCACTAGGAAATGAGATAACTGATCTAATCATCTAAATTACTCTCTTACCAGAATTTGAATATGAAAGTTTCTTCGCCTCCTCCTTTACTTCATCACACTTTTACTGATACTCAGTCACTTGCTGGCACTATGTGGGAGAGGGATGGAGCTAATCTGCCATCATTCCCCGGGGGGGTGGACCTTGGGTTTCTAGGAGGAGGCTGGGTGAGGCACTCATGTGGCTGAGTTTCTCACCTGCTAGGCTCCAGACATGCATTTTTTGATAGCTTCAGCCTAGATGTGACACACTAAGAGCTCAGAGATGACTGACCCAAAAGGAATTCCATGATTCTAAAGGGAAAGCCAAGCTTGGAAGCAAACTGGGCTATTTCAGTGTGTGCTTGGCTGCACAGAGCTCTTTGCTTTCTAAGCCGAAATTGCAGTTGGCTTTCCTCACTTCCAGCCTCCACATCTTTGTTGTGCTGTTACTACAGAAGAAGGGTAGCTTTCTGTATGCCATAAAACAAAATAAAACAAAAATCAACAAAAAAATACCATTTAACACAATGAAATTACTTCTAAAAAAATAACTTCAGGAAAGGAGCATGTTTTTCCATTCACTGTATTGATGTTGGAGCATGGTATAAATATACTTTATTATTCTAAAGCTTGGAATTATTACCTGACAGCTTAAAATGCTGATTTAATGCAGCCCTGCAGAGAAAAGTGGTGGTTCTGTCATTACTGAGATAGCCAATACACATCATAAAATTGATGCATGGCAGCGCTGAATAAGGAACTGCACATCGTTCATTATTACATCACTTTATATTAGGACTGCAGGGATCAATAAAAAGCAACAGGATTAAAAGCTGCCAATTCCCCCCACAAAGCCTTTTGATTGACATTATTTGCTTGCAGGTGTGACTAAAACGTTGCCAAAAAATGTTGCCTACTTCTTATGGTTTGGGGAAGGAACACTTTTTGCTCTGTTTTGTCATCTCCGTTATGTTAATCACAGTATTCCCTGAGCCACCAAGGTGTAAAAAAGCAATTCAGGCGTGCAGAGCTGGAACATCAGCCATGCTGTGGCTGCGGAGGGTCATGACGGGGGCCTCTCTTGTAGGGAGGATGGAGAAAATATATGCATCTACATAACATTATCCATCCGACAACCTGCAGGTTACTAGGCTTTGCCCTATTTCCTCCTTTTTTAGCTAGTCACAAGCCATGTTTTGAAATGGAGACTGAAGGTCACATTCTTCTCAGTACTTCAGCTAGATGGTTGCTGAAGTCTTGATGCTGTGGCAGCCGTTCACTGGTCATTAGCAAACACAGGACCCACCGTTGCACTCTGGCAAGTTTCCTCCAACTCGCTGCCTTGCACTGATGAGCTGGGGAGAGGCCAGGAGCCAAAACACACTGTCACTCGGAACCAAATTCAGCACAATAACTGCTGCCTGGAAAGTGGAAATATCTTTCCTCATCAGCTCCCATGTGTCCAGTTCCTCTGAAGAGGTTTTCCACAAGGAGCCTCCTCCTGCACTTACTCCCCAGGCTGCTGACAGTGAGGAGGAGGCCAGCAGAATAGGTTGGTGGAGCAATATTTGGTTCGTGCCTGATGCCGCCTCCCTTTACTTTGTGATGTCTCTCCTCTTTTGGCTCTTGGTGGCAAGCACGCTGGGTCCAAACAAGGGGCTCCAGCAAGAGCACAGACCTTTTTTTTATTGCTGAAGTTAACTGTAGCTCTTCCTTTGGTTTGGTTTAAGTGCGCCTTTTGTTTTCCAGATGTGCAGTAACATCCAGCTGGGAGGAGTAAAATGTGTTTTATGGACTAAAGTGTGTTCATGACTAAACATTGTCTACACTATAGATTCAGAAAGAGGCTGTTCAGCAATCCCAAAAGATCTGTTCCAAGTCAGAGACTTTGGGATGCATTTTCTATTGTCAGGTTATAAACTTCTGCAAGGCTTGTAATAGAAATGCTGATGCAGTCTTGGTACAACAAACTTGAGAATTGTATAAAATAAAATATAAAGCAAATGTCTGCAGGTTTGGGTACATCCCAAAGGTACACTCCAGGGTACATTGTGTTGCTCCTGTGAATGGTGTTACCCCACAGCAGCAGGTATATGCTTCGCCTGAGTGCCACCACAAGAAAGGACAGGCTTCAAAGACAGCTTTTCATAGTTGCAGCAACATTTGCTATGCCTTGCAAATGAATGACAAACAGGTGGTGGTCTCAAAACGGATGGTCTTTTCCTTTAAATTTGCTGAGCTTTATGGCTTGCTTGCAGATTGCTTCCATTTGGAAGGTGGAACCTTACTGTGCTCTGTCTAGCTGCACAGGGCCAACCTCAGACACTCAGCAGCGTGCAGACATTGGCAAAATCATAGTCTGAGACATCAGAGCAACTGCCCTTGCAGAATATTGCCCTTTGAGTCTGTAAGGTTAGGGAAGATATTGTCATCTTTAGCATAACTGGGAGACCACTATATGATCACCCTTCTCCACAGACTTGGCTGAGGAAAAGCAGTAGTATGGTATTGCTTTGCTCGGCTTGAATTTAAGCAGATTGCAGAACCTCACCTGCAGACAGACAGGAGGGACTTGAGCATTTCTGATGGCAGGAATTGTGCTTGATGTTTCCAAGAGTAATTGCTAACACCTTTCCATCTCAAATCAGATTGGTGCTAGGCTGCCTGTGTGTGCTATTGTTGTGAATGTTGAAACAAGCTATTAACAGCGATCTTCTTGTATTTCAGATGTGAGTGCTTGCCGGGTTACAGTGGAAAACACTGTGAAATAGATGATGATGACTGTGTGGGCCATAAGTGTCGCCATGGAGCTGTCTGCGTAGATGCAGTCAATGGCTACACCTGCATCTGTCCTCAGGGTTTCAGGTACGTGAGAGTCAGCTCCTCCCCCGGACTGTCTTCTGTACATAGTGTTGGGGCACTTTCTTTAATTGCTTTCATCCTCAGAGCTAAGCAGCCTCGAGATATGGTATCGATCTGTCATTCCTACGTGAATGGACGGCTCGGTGCTTCAAATCTTGTAGCCAAAGTAGGTCTTAACGAGTTAACCGAATACAGGGGATTGACGATTCTTGCTTTGAAAACGGCAATTTGCCTTTTGTGCAGTGCTGTGTTAGTTTGCCTGCCTGCCTGCCCCAGCCTTTCCTGGTAAAATACTAGGTAATACACTCACATAAATTATATGGAGATAATCTCTGCATGCGCGAGAGTGAGCAAAGGATAATAAAATTACATATATGAACCCTCAGACCTGGCTGCAAGAAAACATGAGTCTGAAGATTTTGTGCCAGTATCTCTGTGCCTGTTGGTGGATGGGCTCAGTATGATTTGGGCTGTAAATTTCCAGACTCTGATTCTGACAGCTGCCAATATATCTGACTCCTGGAAATCTCTCTGTCTGTCAAAGATAAGTGTGCTGCTCCAAATGGATTCACTAATCATTGCCTGAGGCGGGATATTGGCTTCCTTCCAGCTAAACCTTTTCTGTGTTCAAAATACACACATGAGACAAAGAAGGAGTACCTGAAAAGATAAGTCTTGACAAAGCAGAAAATGCATGAACACTTATAAATCATTTCCTCTGCTTTGTATCTGCAACTGTTTTCATTCTTCTTGCTTTCATCCTTGCTGGTTTTTGGGGTTTTTTCCCTCTCAACACACATTTTTATTGCAAAGCAGCCAGCCTTCCCTGAATAGGCATTGATATATAACATGATGTCAGCCCGTGGTTTCACAGAATCAGACTTGTTATTTACAGGATATCAGATATCCTCTCAATTTCAAATTCATACCCTTTTCTCCATGTTTCATTCTCTGCTTCAATCCTGTTGATGGCCTTAGGGATCTTGAAAATTGGCAACTGGCAAGGATAACAAGTGGCTGTCCCACAGTGGAATTGTAAATACTCAATGTTATCTAATTGTTAGGGTTGAGAAATGGGATTGCAAAGCCATATCTGGAGTCAAGGGTAACTTGAGCCTGTCATGAGATGGTAGTGACTGGGAGACTTCTGCTGCAGGTCCCCTGATTTTTAAGGCGTGTCAGCACTAGGCAGTGATGAATGTGAGGTTTTTCTTCCCAGGAAGGCAATGTCACAGTGTTTGGCAGAGATGTTTTGAGTTGTGACACAGTTGAGCGCAGCAGCAGGGATAGGTGGAAGACTGGCCTGGGTCTTCTCCTGTGTACCCAGCAGCTCTTCTGGCAATTTGGGCAGTGCCCTGGGTTGGCTGATCTCACACCAGGGACTTCAACAGCAGGATCTGGACCAGCCCAGCCTGCTCCCTTGCTCAAACTGGGGGGTCATTCCATTAAAAGTCCTCCGAGAAGAGGAAACATCTTTCTACACAAAGCTCTGAAACTCTACTACTAGCTTAGACAGCACTTCATAGCCCAAGGTAGACTTGGGCAAGCAAAGTAATCCCGCTGCCTGTCAACAGCAGAGCCAGGATTAACTTGAGGTCTCCTGCTTGCTTGCTTTTTTTTGCACTAGTCCATGCCACCTCCTAAATTTCCTGTGCGAGATGCAAGGGAGCAAGGGTCTTTTAGGAGAAAAACATCACAGTGGGCACTAACAGGCTCCCTCTGCCCAGGCGGAGAGCAAGCTGAAGCCCCTTGTATTCTCCATGCAGAATAGTTCCTGATCTTGTTTGATTTCAGGATTAAAATTCTGCTAACAAAATATGATCTGCTCATTATGCTTTCCGTGCCTCCAGCCTTTTGTAGTTTAAAGGCCTGCTGCTCTGAAGGGGGTTCTGATTTTTCTTTTCCCTCTTAAGATTGCAATTGCAAAGATGGTGATTGACAGAGTTCAGGCTTCTGACGTTCAGGGTTATAGACTCAACTGTTCACGAAGTGTGCCTCAGGCGCTGGGCTGTGCGGCAAGGAGGTAACTTTGCAAGTATTTGAAGGCTGCAAGTGTTGATGAAAAGGAGAGAACACAAGGGGTGGTCTGACAAAGGTAACTAGGAGACCTAAGATGATGATTAATAAAGTTTTTTGGCCAAGTATCAGGAATCATTTCCCAGCAGTGAGTTTCCAAAGTGACCTCCCAGTTATCTGGAGCTTATGCTGTTGTAATAACTGCATAGACCTATAACAATTTTATGGTTGTCACTATGCTGTACGTCAAAGCCACTTGGAGTCACACATTAATAAGGATGCTAAAACTTACATCCTTGCACGGTTGAATAAATGGCAGTCCGGTAATTCTTAACAATGTAGGGCCTCATATGCACAATGACGCACCTCTGATGGCAGCCCCAGAGAGCAATAGTACCAACATGCGCATCCCACCTTAGCATTTCCTATGCACTGTTCACATGTAGTTGTGCTCCACGCAGCACCTTCCCTTATCACTCGGCAACCTTTTGCGATTACATAATACGCTTTCTTCCTGAAAAGTTTTCAGTGTTTTCTTCCCAAAATAACATTCATTTACCCCCTGCAGATGAAAACATTTCTGAGAATTTGTGAACCCCATTGGATAAAACCTAACTTAACAAACCTTCCCTCTAGCAATCAGCCTCACAGTAGTGTTGTCCTAATAAATGTTGCTCTAGTGGGGAAGCACACATTAAGACTGCTGAGCTTAATAGAAAGCACTGTTCCTCCGTTGTGTAGATGCTTCAGAGCTCCGCACGGGGATAGTTTGCTGCAAGAAACTCAGCAGTGATTATTTAAATAAATGAGATCGTACCAGGCAGAACTGACTTGGCCAAGCTATGCAAGTCAGGCTGTGCTCCACAACCCACTGCTGGGGAAATAAATGGTATTATTTATTTCTAAAAATATATTTTAAAAAATATTTTAAAATAAAAAGAAAAGGCCTTGACAGACGCTGTTGCTAATGTAACTTCTAGATGCCAGTAGCAGGGCAGCTCCACTTGTAAAGCCACCCACTGAAGGGGTTTCGCAGCAAGGAAGGCTTGTGCAGGAGCCATACTGGGAGCTCAGAGAATCTTTCAGAGCAGCACCAAGCACAGACACACTGGCTTCTTGCAACATTTGCTTTCTGTTAGTGGAGGTTGCTGCAGGTCACATGGATTTTTTTTTTTTTTTTTTTTTAACTTCCATGAAATTAGAATTATATACACTGACTTCCCTTCTGCTTTCTAGTTGTTGTTCACAGACAAAACAAAATTATTGGCATTAGGTAGAACAAAGTTAACGGGCTGGGTTAGCAGTGCTCCTTTCTGCTAGTCACCTCTGGAAAACAATTACACCTGACATCAGGCCAGGGGTGACAGCCATCTGTGGGGTCGACCCTAGTTTGATCCCATTGCTGGCTCTCCTGACATGTTTGCCAGCCAGCCGCAAAGCCCTGCACTGGTGAGAGAGATCCCACACGTAATGAAACCAGGCTTGGAACAGGAAAATGCTCCAATCAGCCCACTTTAGTGCCTGGCTAGCAATGGGGATGTGGCGCTGATATGTCCTCAGCTCATCAACTCTGGCTGGGTCTGACTGCTGTGCTGGTAGGCAGCTACTACAGTAACTACCTTAACTTGGCAAGAATTGCTTTCTGTGTATCTATCTTCCCATGAGGTTGTTGCTATTTTTTAATATTCCCTGGTTTTCTTGGAAAGGGGAATCCAAACCACCTCTTGCTGAGTGGTGCTATGCCCCCCAAGGTGCTGCGCTCACCTTCCAGGAATGGGGTGGCCTGTGGGGCTCTACCGAGAAGCTGCACCAAAGGGTCTCGCTCAGGAAGGGAAAGTTAGTCTGTAACTAATTCATAGTTTAGGTGTATTCGCAAAGAAATGTTCCCAAGAACAAATTTACTTTGAGAAACAGACTGAGCAAAGACAACCATTTCCCATATGCAGTTATTCCCCCACACTGTACTGCCTGCCGTGCTCCCATTTTCACTGCTGCCCACTGTACTGACCCTGTACATCTCCTCCAAATACTCCTTGGAGCAAAGTAAATGAGGTTTATTGATTGCCAGCAGCATTGCCTGCCAGATTACCCTTTTGTGATACATTTCTTTAAATTAATAGATTGGCTTGTCCCTATGCAAGATTATGCTATTCTGGTAGAGGATATTTACCACTTGGCTGACGGTGAGTGGTTTGCTTCCCCCCGCCCCGGACCCTTTGCTGATAGTATTAGCAGCCTATGACTGTGCCCACTTACAGCACTAAGTGTCACCCGGGCAGTGAGGGGTGATAAGGGGTCCCTGTTAACTACAGCTCCCTGCCCCTTAGAGCAGCGAGGTAGCGATGGGATGGGCATGGGGAGGCTGGCTGTGAAACATCACTCCGTCCTTGTGGTGCATAAAGGAAGTTTAGGGCAATACAATGAGGAAAGTGTTGAAATGCAGTATATCCTGAAAAGTACCAAGAGGTGGTTCTGGCTGAGAAGGAAAGATCTGCACGTTTGTGTACATGAGCACAGCCAACCCCTAGTGACACCAAGGCTGGAGCAGGGCAGTCCCTGCAGGGTGTGCTCACAGGGCAGCAGCGAGAGGCCAGCGCAAGCGCTGTGCTTTAGGCCTTGGAAATCCCCAGCAGTGTTTTTCACCCTCCTCATGCTTATTCCTGTGGAACAGATTTTTGTTTGCCATACCCACATCACCATGTATGAGGCCAACACGGTGATTTGGGCAAAGTTAGGAAGCTGGTTAGGGTATTCCATGCTGTATAGTGGGGAAAGGAGAGCTTTTCTGGCCTTCTCCGAGGTGTAAATCCCAAATGTTTGTATCTTTCAAGGCGTTCTTCAAGTTCGCCTTTTGTAAAAGTAGTAATGTAAAACCCTGTGTCTCTTCTCTGAGACATGAAAGAAAAGCAGAGCAACTCCATTCCTTTTGATGCAGTTCAGGATTTAGCCCATTTTGTTGTGTATTTCTCTCTCTTTCATGTTTCCCAGAGGCAGACCAGGGAACAGGGACAGGGAGAGGTTTGGGCTCTCATTCCACATAGCGCTAAAGATAGAGCCATGGTACTCCGTGCAAAATTTCACATGAGAAAATGTAAAAGGGAAAGCAGTCATCTCGATTTCCTTCTGTTACAGAGGCAGCAGGTTCTGGTCTCTGTGGCTAAGCAAGATTGGTCTTGAGTATGTTGTGGCTGGTTTATTTGCTGTTCTTGCACGTCTTGTATCGGTACTATTTACTGTAGGGTAATGGCTTGGGTTTCTACTCTAATTGTATCTAGGAATGTTGCCTAGAAATTCACTGAGCTTCCAAGTCTCACCTGCTTTACTGGAGAGGAGTGAGGTTTTGGGCATTTTTTTGCTTTGTTTTTCTAAGAGTGCTATTATTCCACAAAGTGCTCCCTGAATGGCAGGAAATTCCTAGTGGGACGTGTGGGATTTCACTGTTCCAGGACTGGGCTGATGGGTTATTCACTGCATGAATGGGTCTGCCACAATCCTCTCCTGGCAAGCCCTCTGCCCCCGTGCTGACGAACGCTGTGTAACACAGAGAGATGGTGCAGGAGCCTGCGCCCACAGCCCTCGCCGCAGCTATCCCCGTGGTGTTCCCCGCAGCACAGCCTGACGCACGCTCCCTACTCACCAGCTACCAGTTTTTCATCATTTTACTGTATACACATTTTCGAGCAGTCACAGAACTTGGTGCAAAGAGTTTATGTTCTCTCATTATTACAGAAAGGGTTTGTTGGGTTTGGACAGTGGTTGTAATGAGAAATTTGGGGTATAGGTGCAGGGGCATGCCGTGTGCGGCCAGCCAGCCAGAGAGCCTGGCCCGGTCCCTTTGCAGTACCCGTTGGTTGCACAGACCCAGTGGGTGTACTGGGCAGAGATTTTTCATTTATTTTTTGCAGTTTAGTCTGACACATGACACCACTGTGAAAGACAAATGCAGCTTTTTGCACTTTCTCCCTTTTCCCTGCTCCTTCTCTGCTGGTGTCAATACGTCGGTGTAGCTGAGTCATTCCAGCAAATAACCCGTGAAGTGTGCAGCCATGCTGAATCCAGGAAGGCAGCCTGGGGACTGAGCCATCGCTGCTCCTGGGAGATGTACTCCTGGGAGATGCGGCCCAAGCCTCAGAGGTCAGAGGTTCCTACATGTGGGTTTTGCTCAGCCTCTCCTATAGTTAAGACTGACCCACAGCGCTTTCCTCCAGATCTGAATGTGATTCGAGTTCACAAGTACTCAGATCTGGCATTTGGTTTTCAGTTACCTCTGACTCTGGGAGATCTTCCTCTCCTTTGCATTTTTCTGATCCAGGACATTGCCAACCACAAACTCAGCTAAAATAAAGTTGATGATCCTGATGCTGTTAGAAACATCCAATTCAGGGCAGCTGCCCATCAAATAGTATGGTACCAGTGTATTGCTTCTGCGACTTTTTAGCAGTTGTCCATCTGTTGATGATACACTCACTGATATACAGTAAAGCAAGTGAGGAGGCTGTAAAAACCCCTAAAAATAGAGGATTTTCGCCTTGCTTACCACCAGCAGAGGTAGTCTCAAGTCACAAAGCCTAGGATGGGGACTTTTGGCTGAGGAGTGGTGCATGTTTCTGGATGGCGGGGTGAGCAGGTGAGGAAATCTCAGGTTTGGGCTTAAATGGCTCCCAGTTTTTGCTGGGAACGTCTGCACGGCACAATGTGGGACGAAAGCTATTTTAGACAGACTGCTGTATCTTGAAGAGCTAAATAACCAGTGCAAAGTGCAGTACAAATTGCTTTCCGTATTTGAACTGGCTTGTTCAGACCGAGTGTGGGAATTTCCATACAGCACTATGCTGTATAGCTTTCACACAGTAAAGTGAGCACATGGTAGCTGAATCTCAGAGTTGCTATTCCACAGTAGTAGTGTAATATCAGCATCGGAGAGTGCTTCCTTCCTTTAAAAAATGGTGATAATTGAGGCCACTTCTCCTTTCCTTTACCTTCTACAGTGGACTTTTCTGTGAAACTCCTCCGCCGATGGTCCTGCTCCAGACGAGCCCATGTGATAACTACGAGTGCCAGAATGGGGCCCAGTGCATCGTCGTGCACCATGAGCCCGTCTGCCGCTGCCTCGCTGGCTTTGCTGGGCAGAAGTGCGAGAAGCTCATCACGGTCAACTTTGTTGGGAAGGATTCCTATGTGGAGCTGCCATCAGCCAAAATTCGCCCTCAGGCAAACATATCCCTCCAGGTATGTCACGCAGAACATCAGTTGCCAGCCCAGTGCTCTTCTAAGCAATAATACATATACACGTATATATTTTTTTATTCTGAAGGAACAGGGTCTGTTGGCCAAGATGCTGGCAAAGTTAGAGACAACTTGTGAGCCACTTGTCTCCTCTAAAATTATTGAAACATTAAGGAGCAACTAATGCACCACTGTACCGTTGTGGACACATATCCTGCCTCCAGAACCTCACCGCTCTTATTCCCAGCCTGGCAGTGTAACTAGAGATGATTCAGCAAACCTCCTTGTCGTCTTACTGATTTACAGCATTGTGTTTCATCCTGTAGAAATTAGTGCTTAATGTTAGGAGACTTATTGAAAGAGGCTGCTCTAAATGGCCTTCCCAGGCAATATTTTGCTTACTCTTTTACTGTGCACATTCAGTAGATAAAAGGCCTGGGATTTTGTTACGGTCCTGTTGTTACGCCTAAATTTGGTTTGAGGTCTAAGGCTCGGAAGGCAATGGAAAATAAATATTAAAGGTGCCATGCCACTACTGTCATCTTTGTGGTTGTGGATCAAAGGTATTTTGGATACTTAGTCCAATATGATATTTAAGCGATTTGGAAATTATTTGCACTCCCAATCTAGTAGGCATTAAAGTGATCTTTTTTTCCCCTAATATCCCAAAGTAAATGAGGGAATAATTTCTAGCTTTGTACGTTTTCTAATAAAGAGATGCATGGAGCACATGTATGACATGACACACCCTTTCTTAGACCACTGATTGTTAATCTGGACTATTTCTATACCTGCAAATGAAGTATAATATTTCAAAAGATGTGAGAAGGAAAATCATCCCTGTATGTTTATTTTATTGCATTTATTTTCTCAATTTGAAGAGATTGTGTTCCACAGTTGGAAATCATATTCTAGGCTTACTTGATGGAGTTTGGTTGTAATTAAAATACCAATGTCAAGACATGGGAAAAAGGACCAAATTTCCACATTAGGAATAGATTTTTAAAGGGTGGTTCCTGCAAAGTTTAGTCTGATGAGAAAATTCCATAATTCATCTATAACTTCTCAATAGCTTGAGTATACAGTTCATATGAAAATGAAGCTGATTAATGTATATTTGAAACTCCAGGTTTTCTTCAAAATTCCCTTTTATTTAGTATCACAAAAGAGATTCTAAAATATGGGCACTCTAAAATATGGCTCCTAAAGGCTCCAAACACTATAGGTCAACTTGAAAGCTGAAAATCTGGACATTGTCTTCTTAAGTGTACAAAACATGTTACATCAGCCATAGCTTGAAGAATAAAACTGATTATTACAGAAAGCACATGCAGATGACTTTCTCACTTCTTGTTTCCCAGGCTGAATATTATTCTTGCATCCAGTAATTAATCACTAGTGAATTAAAATTAGAATACAACATTGATTATTAAGAACAGATAGAGGAAATCTTATTAAAAAGTGTTCAAGAAAAAAAATCTTTTAAAGGCAAAAGAATATTATTGAAATATATATATAAATGCAAACAGATTTTTAAATATGCTGTTTAGTTTTGGCATTTAACAGCCATTGTGAAAAAATAAGCAAGAAATCTCAAGAAATATGTACCGTGAAAATGACAGGCAGGTTGTATCCAAAAATCCCATTTTGTTTCTTCTTTTATTTTTTTTTGTTTTGTACTATAGGGATATCTGAGAGCTGGAGACGGGGAAAGTGCAGTCCTTGTTTTTTGACTCAGTGTTCAAGATTTTTTTTTTCCCTAATGTACGTCAAAGCTAGAGGGACGAGGGCTACTCTATTCTTCCTGACTCTCTGAATGTCCCATTTGAACTCAACATGACTTGCCAATAACTCGGATTGAGTGCATAACTCACGGTTATGCTAGATGTGGGGACAGGTCCTTCTTCCCTTCTTTTTGTTCATAAAAAGTCTGTGAACAGATCAGTGCCTGCAGAGATTTTTTTGCTTGTAATTGCGACACATTCCTCCTACTGCCAGCGTTGATTTTCTAAACCTCCACTTCAAGCTGGGGTAGTAGCTGAGAAATAAATTCATGTGTCGCCAAAAATACAGCCATAGTTTATTGACAGGCATCAAATAAATCACAGGTTTCACCTCCTGAAAACTAGTTCTCATTTGAAACAAGGGAGCCATCCCTTAGTGGGAGGCTGACCTGTTTGTGTGTGAGCCCACTCAATGTCACCAAGACCTTTTTGTGTCTCATGGCTCTTGCTCTCCTTGTTGCTCATATATATGATTTATTAAATCATATTTGAATTGCATATATGATTTTGGTTTGATTTTTAATATAGGTTTATTTCTTTTTTAATCATTCTCAAGCAACTTTACCTGGTTATTCATGTTTCACAGGTAGCAACGGACAAGGACAATGGCATCTTGTTATACAAAGGAGACAATGATCCTTTGGCTCTGGAGTTGTACCAAGGACACGTGAGGCTCATCTACGACACACTGAATTCTCCACCTACCACAGTATACAGGTAAATAGCTAAGCTTTATCAAGACAGTTGATTTCCAAAAAAGATGGAGGGGTAGGATTTTTCGAAGAAATGTGTATGGGAGAAGAACCTTTTATTTTACTTCACTGTATCTCTTTCATGTATGTAATTAGATAAGAAAATCAGAATAAAGCTAGAGGCTGCGTGGTTAAAAATTGGCATTTATTGGCAATACCAGTGATACTGTGTCCTACTGTGATTGCAGAAAAATGTTGTGTTTTGTCATCTACTGTAAAGATTTAGTTTCTGGTGAATGTTGTCCCTGAAATAGTTCCAAATAATCACTTTCTTTGATGTTGATATTTCGCATTAATTTACTGCACCAAGACAGAACAGTGACTGTGCGACTGCAGGATTAGACTGTGTCAAATAGGAGGAGAAGGGCTGAATTCCTGTACAGGGTGAATATTTTTGGAAGGACTCTTACCTATATCAGTAGTAACTACACAAACCATGAAAAAGCACAAATTACAACGGTAAATTGTAGGGCGATTTGACCTTCAGACACTTGACTTCCGGGGATACCAAACCTACAGTTTTTATTCATTAGTCACAAGAAAGAAAAGCAAATGTACAAGTGAAACCTATGCACAGAGGCATTCCCCTAGGAATGAGCGATGTGCTGCTCATGTCTTCCACTGTTCCTTCAGCAGCTCTCTCCCCAGGTTAACACCCTTCTGATTATTTTTAAGCCCTGTTGCTCCAGTTTGTTCTGTGTAAACATGCAGTTGTGACCACATGGAGCCCTTTTGGGTTCAGTGCAGTCTCATGGCATTGTGTATGCAGAAGAGCTGGATTTCCCAGCCCGCCTTGCTCTTTAAGGAAGAGCATCCTATTAGAGCAAGTGAAAGGATGCCGCCAAGTATCGCGAGCCAGGACGAGCCTTGTACTTTTTCTGGAAAGTTTTCTCAGCACGTGATAAAACCTGAGCCTTTCAGAAGTATGGTAGCTGCGCAGAGCTTTCTTTAAGGGGAATGGTGACTTGTTTAAGAAAATGAGAAAATTCTTTCTGTATAAAAGCAAATTTGGATAATACCAATGCAGGGATGTCACCAGGAAGAGCAATGACTTGTGCACTGTAGGAATGAAGAAAGTAGTTTGTTAGTGATTTTCACCAGCTGGATAGGTGTGAAAAATTTCTCTGTGTGTGGCTGCTAATCCTAATTGATTTCATGTTAGAGCAAAGCTGAAGTTGTTAAACAGTTTTACGCCACTAATTAGAACATAGGGAAAAGCTCATTACGTGTGGGCAGCGTAGGGGGTGATGGATCGGTGTGGATGCTTGCTCTCCGTTGTCAAGGGCAGAGTGGTGTGGTGACAAGAGCTGTTGCCACCATCACAACAACACTTTGTGGATCTGCTGCCTTCTGGCAAAGTTGCCAGAGATGGCCAGCGACAGTGTCCTCATTATTCCTGCGCCCTTCGTATCGCTCAAGGAGGAGGTCTCCATTCAGACTGACACCTCATTACCATAAGATTAATGGCCTGTTCACTACGTTTTGTACTGTGTGATCTGTTGAGATGGGAGAGAAGCTGCTTAATACGATGCCCTTTCTGAAATGTCACTCTAATCTTTTATTAGTTTAAGGAGTGGGGCAAAATGGGATTAGCATGGAGCTTGATGGGAAAAGATTAGGTAGATTGAAAAAAACTGCAGCTAAAGAATGTCAAAAAGGGCCTCTAAATAGATTAAAAGACTTGTTTTCCTTAAGGGCTGAGGAAGGCGGGGGAAACCTGCTTCTGTCCTTGCAATCATAGTATTTAAGGGTAGAAGGCTTGAGTGGATCTGGTTTGACCTCCCTGTAGATCCTGTTTGACTTTTAGCTAAGGCGTAAGCTGTGTTTGGCTAAGACATGACTTCCAGCTTGGCACCGAGTTTTGACAGGGAAATACCAAATAATGGAAATTCCCCCATTTCCTTTGGTAGCTTGGACAACGGTCAATCATTTCCATTATTCAGGTGTTGGCCAGAATTTCTACGTTGTGTCACTAATACCTTCTGGATGTTTTAGAGGCTTTCTCCAGGGAAATTAAAGTCCTTTTACACCTGGTACTGGCTCCCATGAGTTTATCTGTACTTTTAATTGCATTGTTTCCTAACTTGCATTTTGATGAAGTGAAATGTTGATTCAGTGTGATGCATTTTACCTAAACCTTAAGAATTTGGGGAACTCTTTTCAGCAACTTCTACAATTTTTCATTTTTCATTAAAAATAAGGTTACTAGGAGAACCTGAAACATTCAAATCTTAGCCTCACCATTGGTAAAACAGTTTACCTTCTCTATCGCATACTCCTTGCTGTCTTGTTTAGACGCCTCATTTAAATCTCAATCTTAGCACGAGTGGACTGTTTGCCTTGGAGAAGCTCTGTTGAAAGACTATTAGATTAATTTTCACGGGCAGTATCAGGCGCTGCTATCCTCCAAAGGGGTCCACTTCTCGGAATAGATGAGCAGTGCTTTGGCTCTTGTTTGTCCTCAGAAGAGTCTGCCAAGAGAGGAGGAGGCCTTAAAATACTGCCTGGTGGGAACTGTGCCAGCTACAGCTGCAGGAAATCTATAACTGACCTGGTCCCATGTTGTAACTGAGATGTTTTGCTGGCTATTTCAGGTACTCCCATGATGGGATGTGGGAAGTCATTGGCAAGCCACATTAGCTGTAATTCTTCATCAGTCTCCATGATAAGATTTATTAATAGTACTTAAGAACAGTAAAATTAGCGAAGTACTTGGCTAATACAGGTAATACCCTGTAGGGATAAGATAAAACCTGTTGTCAGACAGGTTTGGAAGCCAGCAGCGAGTAAGGCACACTTGGTGGTAGCTTTCAGTAGTATTCAGCGGAAGGGTGCTGGAAGGATGAAGTACGCAACGTGTTACATCGCAAAACTCTCCCCCGGCCCCTTAGTATAGCACCAGGGTGAAGCTTTGTGCCAGACACGTGGTGTGTGTGCTCTGAACTTCTGCTGTAGTGTATTCTGTGGGTGGCCTCACTTTGCAAAACTGTTCTAGGAGACTGAGGGCAGGGATGTGTGGCATAATAGCGGACCGCAGGCGTGCCAGGAAAGAGCAGTTCATTTTATCTGCTCTGTGAAGGCAGGTTGTCTCTGGGTATTGGAGTGGACCCGTTCCTGTATCTTAGTTGCTCCTTTGAGCAGATTTAAGTAGAACTGCAGTACAAAGATAGTCTGCAAAAGCCCAAGATTAACTCGTTGTACATTCAGATTTGCTTTACATGTATTCATTCCTATTGGTATGTTTGGATAGAAAGGTTAAAGCTGACATTGAACTTTTCTTTCATTCTAGTCAGATAAAGGTCAGCAAATGTCCAATGGAAAAGACTACCTAAAATACATTGTCATTTATCATCAAGTTAGAAAGAAATACAAGTTAATGCATGAATATGCAATGATTGAACTCGCCCTTTTAAGAGAAAAGCTGACAGGTCTGTTATTAGAACTCCTCACCTGTAAGCTGCAGAATAACAGTTTCCTGGACATCATAGTAAACATCTCACAGAAGGTCCATTTTTTAAGTAGGATTCCTATTTATTTTTTCTTTTGTTCTATTTAATTATTCTATAGATGCACAAATGAGAACAGAAATCTGTTTCTGAGTGCTTTATTGACCTCCTGGTTTCTGCACTGGTGAGAGTTACTCTTCCATGGTGTGACAGTACTTAATACTGAGCCAACAGTGAGTTCTTGAAATAAAGTAAATCTTTTACACAGATACCCTACCTTAATTTAAAGATACCAACTGATGAGGAATGTGCTGCTTTTATTTACCACCATGTTCCAATTGTTAAAAGTTTGAATTAGCAAAGAGCATGTAATTCTGTAGTTTCAGCATTCAGCCATTGATACTGGTATCTGTTTAACTGTATTCTGTAGGGAGAGCTCCTATTTTCAGTCTTCTTTCCTACATCTGTTCCTTGAACCAGAGATAAGACCTTACTTGTAATTCTTTTTCTGATAGGTTTTATGCTACTACACAGTCATATTGATTTGGATGCTAAATTAATCCTTCCCAAAAGAAATGGAAAATAGAAATTTGACACAAACTACTGATGTAATTCCCTCCAGAGTTCCCAGATTGCCATGTTGCATACAGACTGTCATATCTGGTAAAGAGCAAGATGCAGATGTCATTGGTGTAAAATCATATGTTTTCATGCAGACTTCCTGACAGCAGTGAAAAAGGAGGCAGTTAGGAAAATTGCATTTGTCTTTCTGCAGAGCCTACACCCAAATTACATTATAATTCCTTTTAAAACTATCCTTGCATAATCTGTTTTCAAAAATGCTACATCATTAAAAATATTTCTTATAGATTGTATCATGCAGTTCTCATGGTCTGGGTAATTCTTATATAGCATAGATGGATGTTCTTGTGGTTAAAGCAAAAGGCCTGAAATAAGGGAGCTTAAATTCTTACTGTATCTGCCTCATATGGCATGACTGTGGGATGACAAATTAAATCTGGTTCTCTGTGCACAAAAAGTACAGAAATGCACAAAAAATAGAAAAAGTGTTTCAGAAATGTGCTGCAGGTCTCCGAAGGGTGAGGTTCCTTCTCCCTTCTCCCTCCAGGCTGTAGAGCAGCACAAGGCTCTCACCCCGGCAGCATCTGCAAACTCCCCGTGCTGTTCCACGTCACTCAACCTCTGTCCATAGCGACTGGAGCCCGGGGAGCAGCCCGTGAGGCCACCGGCACTCGTTGTCCAGCAACAGGTCCCTGGCCATGCCGCTCCAAAGAACTGAACTTGGTAGTACTCAAGGATTTCAGTCCTCTACTCAGATTTCGTAGACTTCTCCGTGCTTCTGGTGCTGAGGTTGAACGGTTGCTTTGGTGATGGAAGAACTTCCACACCTTCCAAAGATATGGGAGATGGGATTTTTGTGTAATCACCTTTCTTCAGCTGCAATTGCTTATCTGCAAAAAAGCCCGGGAGGCTTCACCATTAATTCACTGCCTTCTAGGGAGGAGTGTGCTGGAGGAGTGAAAGCATTAATTATTCTTAGGATCATTATTAGAGCTTGTCAAACCCAGTTTTTACCAAAAATCTCTTTGCAGAGCTCACTGCATGACTGGTCCTTTCCTTCCTAATACCTTCCTAGTCTGCAGCCTGTGCTGTGCCTGTCCCCCGGTGGGATTCCTGTTTGATACTTCTGGATGGTCTCTAAATAGACTGTTTTTCAGGGATTTCTATGAGACATCACTGAGCTCTTAACAATTCTGTATATTTGCAATTCATTTTATTCTCTATCACACACTCTTATGTTTTCAGGTACTCCTTAGGGATTTTGCATCAAATATAATGAAAGAAACCGGTATTAATCTCTGACCTGCACAGTAAAAGTTGTAAAATTTGAATGTACTTATACATCTTGCATGAGCCAAGGCAAAGGACAGATGAATTATATTTTGCCTTTATAAAGGGCTCTGGTGTATTTGAATTGGACAAAAAAAGACAAGCGTGCAAGTTCTTGTCAAACTACAAACATCGCATTTCTCTAGTTTTTCTTGGATTTTTGTGTAGTAGGACAGTGAAAATGTAAGGCCGAGACCTTAAAATGTCATCTAACTTTTATCATTAGGTTCAGAATCAAATATTTGCTTTCATGAAATTCAGAAACTTTCTTCTGCTGAGATGAAGCTTAAGAAGGGTAAAGTTTTGTCCTTCAGGCTGCCTGAGGACTTAGCAGGTAAAATCTTGTTAAGCTGAATTAATGTTTTTTCATTGTAAATCTCTTCAGTATCTCTTGCAAGAATGACAGTTTCTCCTCTCTCTCCTCGCCTCCGCCTAGCTCCTTCTCTTCAGTGTAATATCTGAGTACCCAGAAACACTGTGCTGCAGACCCACAGCTTTATTTCTAACCTTACACATGTGTAGGGTGTTTCAGAGTGAGATGTTTTATTAGACAAAGGCAAAACCTTTCACAAAGCAAGTTGGCGTTGGCCTGTCTGTGTACCAGGTACGGGAAGTTAGGAATAGGTCGTCTAAAGCCACTTGCCCTGTGGTAGAGACAGAAATAGAAGTTACATTCTCTGAGTCCCAGGTCACCTTTTTCAGGGCTCAAAATCCGGGGCTATCAGTCTAAGTAGCACTCAGATGTCCCCTGTCAACAGAGGCCAGGCTGCACCAGTACACACGGGTGCTGCCAGCATGCACGGGCTGCTGACTTGCCCAAAGACCCATGGTTGAGGCAGGGGCATGCTTGGCTTTGTCTTCTCCTCAGCACTCACCATTGAACTTTGGAGAACTTACCCCACAGTCTGTGAAGGCAATCAACTCAGTAGCTGCTCCTCTGCCACAAAGGGTTTCATGCCATTTTACCTAATTCTTTGGATTAACTTGTATTATGACCACTTGAAGTCAAAGCAGAGATGTTATTTGTATCCTTTTGATTAGGAATGTGGCCATCTACACCATCACTGTCACCTTTATCACTGTTTTTTAAAAAAATCAGAATACTGCTGCAGACCTAAATCAACTTCAAACAGGTGGCAGGAGGCAGTCCTACTCCTCCCAAATCACTTTTTAAGCAGACTGTGCTGGCATTAATGCATAGACAACATATAAGCAAACTGTCAGTAGCCTGTGTATTTCATTAAGCAAATGGATTTGAAGTTGTTTTCTAAAACAGACACCCATAAGCTGGTCTGTACCTTGTTACTGTAGTCACTGCATACCTGTCCTCTGCACGCTCCACCTGTGTCTCCCAGCAGCTTTCTCTCAGCTGAAGGGGACAGAAGGGGAGCCGGAGCGGATACGCTGTGTCCACCCCCGCTGGCTGCTTTGTTGATCAGCAGCCATTTAGGAAGAGCTATGCAAAACAGAGGACTGGAGCACACACGTGTACATAGAACTTCAGTGCAATAATATTACAATGCTGATTTCTTTCAGCACAGAATGATAATAAAAATGTAATGAAGTCAGCAAGATGCCAGTATTAATCCCAAGAAGAAATGAGAGGTGATGAGATAGGGATAGTTCATAGCTAAGCAAAAGTGTCAGGGGGAACACACCCAAAATGAATCAATGTGTTAAAATACCCTGAGTTCAGCCTCTAGTTAGAGTCTAACTTCACAGCACCCTGGCCCCATGCAGCTCCTCTCTCTCCTGACTGTATTGGACACGTCAGAGGATTACACCTAATGATGGAAAGTTAATCCTTCACAGTTATGAGATTTTACTTTGCAGTGGAGAGTGTTGACCATTCAAAAGTATTTTCAAGAGCATCAAGAAGGAAGATGTTTGCCCTTGGAAGCTTGCTGAGCTCTAGAAGTAGCTCAGCGCCTTACAGGTACTTGCTGGTTTTCATGTTCAAAGTAGTCTTGGGTTTATGTAAAAATGAATGGTGAAGCCAAAAGTTGTTCTCTACAGTGATTTGACTATGACTAAAAATAATATAGCTCGATCATCGAAAGAAAATTGCTGCTGAAAATGCAGAAACCCACATTATAAATGAAGATTTTCCCCTGTTTGTTAAATTCAGTAGCTGGGTTGAGTTTTAGCCAGTTCAGTTCAAGCCTTAAAACTGCTCAGCCAAACCAGAAGTAATTATGAAATAAGAACTATTTCTTTCACCCCAGCAGATAACCCGATTTAGTCATTAGTTGGTCCGTAACATGGCCTCACTGTTTCTTCTAGCGAGAGCATCAGTGAAACCATGACAGTGGTCCTGGCAACTCCTCATAAATTAGTGCCGATGTCAGTCCACCTTCTGAGCAGTCAGGTTGGTTTCTGTGTGTTGGAAACACACTCTTGTGCTGAACTCTGTTTCCAGTGAGTAACTAGGAGAAAGGTGTGCAAATGTACTTTAAAAGGTATTTTCTTGCTATAGCACAGGTCGTTAGTCCAATATTATATTGCCAAAGTTTGTTAATACTGATTACATCAGAGGAAGGTTGAAGTAATCTCATCATAGACAATGATGGAATAAACCTAATCATAGTCAAAATGACTTTATAGACTATGCACTAATGACTGGCTCAGGTCTTGAATTGTGAGGTTTTTGCCTTGCAACAAAACGTAGCAAGCTAATATAACATGTTTATTTTTTTCTGCCTGTAAATTTCTTGTAAACATGATGACTAACACAAAGTTTAGATGTGTACCATGTGTGATAGATTTATATCCCGTCTATACCAAGCGCCAGGCTCTGGATTCAATCGATGCAGTCTCTGTTAGAAGACGTGCATGCAGAACTGGCACTGAGGGCGATCACGGAGGTGCGGCACCGTTCTGTGCACAGTTATTTCAGTGCTTCTTCCCAGTATAGAAATGTGAGCCACAGCTCCGCATTCGCCAGCATGCCCCAGTGGGTATGGCAGCTGCTATTCTGGTTGTCAAATAGCGATGGATTTTGTTTATTTTTCTGGAAAGAGAGGCATAAAACTGTAGGTATGTTGCCACACATGAGGTGGAAACAATTTCTTTTCCTGACCATGTATCAGGTTTCTAAATAGACACAGCTTTTTTTTTTTCTTGGGGCTTAGCCTCCAATTTCAGCTAAAACCCATCATTGTCTGTCTGTCATTCTAATTGGAAGCACTTTTAATTGTATTCTGTAGTGGCCCTGGTCCCTGCTGCTAAATGGCAGATACCTTCATATTTTCCACAGCTGAACAGGGGATAGATGGTGTAAAGTATTGCCCCTAATAAAATGACTCTGTGAAGACACTTGGTGGATTTCCTCATCAGAACCTGAGATTTGATATCCAGTTGAATGGCAGAGCTGTTTTCAATAGTGTTTGATACCGGCGCTAAAAAGTAAACCCAAGCACCCGGGTTTGTTCCGAGTCCTGGCGGAGCAGGGGGGCTGTGCCGCTGCACGTCCTGGTGTGTGCCACACTGCCGTACCCGTACAGCGCCGCCCCTTCGCTGGGGAGCACGTGGCAGTCGGTGCTGTCGCTGGCCCCGCTGCTGTGCCAGGGCCTGCCTTCCTCTGTGCTGTTTGCAGTGTCATTTTTTTTAAGGATAACTGATTTAATGAGTCCCAATAGCATTGCAGAATCTATATGTGATTGTTTTTACACTCTGTACTTACTGGGTTTGTTATTTTATATGATGCATGTTACAGCAAAGATACCGAGATGCAGTAGCTCTTTGCACCGCAATACACGGTGCGCCACGATGTGCAAACTTGTTCTGGTGGAGTTCGATGGGAAGGCAGTGACACTGTGATCTGTCATTCAGGAGAGGCCTTGGACTTGAAGAGGTCGGTCAAGCTATTTTTACTGCCATTACGCCTGCGTTTAACAAATTGTCAGTTAGCAGAATGAAGCATTCAGCTCTGCAGAGACATGGTGATACTGTAGGAGACCAGTGCGGGCTTCAGCTCCCCAACAGTGCGGTTGGAGGAAGGTGTCAGGCCTCTTGCCCACGTCAGGGGCACTGTGAGAATTCACTGCAAACACGGAGTGTTTACCCTGGCCATGAATCTGACCCTTTTATGAATAATCTAGGGAAAGGGGTCAGGATCGTGTTAATTGCGTGTTGCAGGGGCATAGAAAAGGTCCTTGCTTTTCCCTTAGAAGGTCTGTAATACAATAACTTTCACTGTTGGCAGGGGTGCTGCAGGAATTGAATTATGACTGGAAATTAGATATGCATAGCCTGGCCAAACGATCATTAAGGGAGATACAGTAATCAGCTGCCAGCTTTTAAGGGCTGTAAACACCAAGAAGAGAAAGATGGTTTATTTGGGTGGTCTGCAGAGTTGTAAGTAGGAGAAAAGGTATAAAACCAAGCAAATTAAAATGGAGGTATCAAGGAAAAAAAAAAAATTAATGTCGAGTGCTCTCAGCCTAGGAGACGTAACGCTCAAATCAGGTAAAACAGGATTGAACATAACAAAAGAGAGTATTTTAAGCTGAAAGTGAACTTGAGTGCTTTAATATAGCTCTTTCATCTCTTATTTCTCTAGCCTTGTGTTTCATTAGCATTTTTCATACTTTTTTCTCAACATGTGGTCTTTATTTGGCTTCTGAAGATGACAGTGCTTGAAGTGATGTGTTATTATAGAGGTAGCACAAACACTGCTCCAGTTATGATTTTGCCTTTGTTGCCATGGAGAAGTTTAAATCTATTTTAGGCCAAGGACTGATTATAACTGGAACTAAGGGCAGGAGGTAACTGTAGCTTGGAAAGGTGAAAAACCATCACCAATAGCTGAAGTCGGCCTGGCGCAGTCTGGGTTTCACAGCTCCCAAATCGCTAACGTCTCAACGCGGTTCCCTGCAGCTCTCACCTCGTGTTTCTTGATTTTGGTACCTCTTCTCTGGTGCCTGCTCTTCCCATGTGTTGCAAGCTCCTTAAGCTCTTTTGGACACGTATTTTTGCTTATTCCCTTCTACTTCAAATGTTTTCAAAGATTATCTAAGTTCAGAGTTCCCCATGGCCTTCACTCCCCAGTCACTTACCATCCTTGTGTTTGCTTTGTTCTGCGCTTCAAATGAGGCGTGTCCCCATTAAGACAGAGGTCAGGAAAACCTGGAGACTGTAGCTAATGAATTGATGTCCTCATATGCATAATTGATGGTTATACATTTCCTCAGTGACATGGTTTGCTGTGATACTTAAAGCTATTTTTGTTTTTGACTTCTCTGCCCTGCTGTTCTCTGCTGTCTACACTAAAGGTATATTACACGTCAGTGAAAAAAACCTAACCCCGAAGCCCAAATTTTACAAGTTCAAATTGAATGCTTTAATCCTTTAACGCATTTCTGTTCACTGGCATATTTACAGTGGCTCAGCTCTAAATCTCTCATGGGTAACAGAGCAAGGGGAGTCGGTGTTTATAACATCTCTCTGTGCTTGGGGCTGGAGTAGAGGGGAAAGAAAATATAGGAGGGAGAAGAGAAATAGATCAAAAATGAGAGTGGAAATCAGTTCTTTCATATACTCCCTGGGGTTTTATGTTTAATACACATCCCTTTCCCTTCATTTCTTTGTGTTCTGGTGTCTAAGCCCCTGGCAGAGGCCATGTCCATGGCCTGTGTGCACTGCCCTCTGCAATGGGTCCGTTGGCTCATCTTGCTGGAATTGCTCTGACAGGTGAGGCCAGCTCCCTGTGATACGAAATTTTAATGACTCTTTTATAGAGCCCTCTCTAGTGGCCTCCCTTCCCTGTGAGGGCAGCTCGGAGCTTCCCACCTGGGCACAGAGGGAACAGAAGGTTCTGGACCCAGGGGCCTTCTCATGAGCTTTGGAAGCTGGGCTCTCCTCACATGCCCAGTATTTTCCTCTTTTTTTTTTTTGGCCAAATCCGATCGGATGCCACGGCCAGCCCTCAGTGAGGGTAACCTTGAGGAAAGCAAGGCAATGGATTGCGCAAGATGTGTAACCTGGGCTATGAAAAGACGAGTGTAATGGAGGCGAGAAAGGTGAGGGGTGCTGCTGGTTGGGGAGCAGCAAGTGTCTCCCCTTTGCTGGGAGGCAGGGCACCGCGGGATGGCAGCTACCCCTCCTCGGCACCCGGGGGGCTCCCGGGGCAGCCGGCTCCGACTGGGATCTGCTCATTGCACTGCTGATCTAGCGAAATCCTCCTGCCAACCCTCAGCATTTGGCTGCGCATTACTTCCTTTCCCTCAAGATACGTACTTGAAGGGACCAGAAGCGATTACACTTGGAAGGGAACTGAAATGGTTTCTCAGCATCAAGTTTGTAACAAGACTCAAGTGAAGGTCCTGTAGAGACTGTGAGTACACTCTATGAATGTCTGACGAGATGGGCCCTCACCAGACTGCTTACTGCAGTACGAGATGTAATTCCTGGGTCCCGAAGAATCTTTCTGTTATATAGAACTGGTCTTTTGGCTCCTTTTACTGCTTACGTTTTAGCAAGTTTAATTATTAAATTCCTGAAAATCCTTGCTTACACTCCAATGTTTACACTTCAAACATAATTCCTCCCTTTTTTCAACAAGAATATATTGTAAACTATATCGTATCCAATGATGGTGGCCCAAAACACTGCAGTTGGAAGTTGGCTAAAAATTCATGACTGCCTTTCTTAACAGCTTGGAAAAATCTCAAAAGCCGGGACTTGGTTTGTTAGTGCCCCCGAGAAAAGCAGTTGGCTCAAATCTAGCAGCCCTTTGGCTTCTTCCTTCAGTGCCTTTCCCCTCTCCCTTGCTTTGCTCAGACATATTATTTCGATTTAACCACAAAGCATGAAAACCTTTGCAAAAAGAAAGGAGTTGGGTAACGTCAAGTCAGCTCTCAGGTGTGTGACATGGCGAGATCCGTTTCAGTAAATAAGTTCCGAGCAGCGAGCCAAAATAAACCTGCCGTATCGGCTTAAGGAAGTTCCTCCGACTCGGTACCCCGAGTGAATAAGCGAGTGCAATGCTCGGCTGTGAATGAAGCTGTCGGAATCCCTCCCCGCTTCGGGGGAGCAGGGAGAAGGCGCAAGCCCTGCGGGGCCGGTACCGCGCCGCCCGCTCCGCTCGGCGATGCTCCACCGCCCTCTGGTGACCGGCC
>NW_008824283.1:6768628-6770446 GCF_000699105.1 Pygoscelis adeliae | reverse complement strand
GCTCGCCACGTCGCTGCCGGGGTCAGTCCGGCAGGTTTAAAGCTCGCAGCCCCGTGCCCCCGGCACCGCGCACGGCAGCGCTGCGGCGCGGGATTGCTGATGAAACACAGCAAGTCCCTGACTCCGAGGCAGGTATTTACATACTGCAGGCTGTTTCAGAAGGAAGAGCTCCGTAAGACCACCTGATCCCCAATAAGAATTCCATTAAGATTTTAATAAAACCCTTGCAGAGAGCTGGGTCAGGAAGAGGCCCCTTGCAAAAAAGCCGAGCACAGCAAGTTTGTGCTGCGAGCTGCGTTGTGATGCACTGTTCAGCGTCTGTGGCTTTCTTCCCTTCATCTCCAGCCAAGCCACTGTCTCCAACTGTCTCAGACGATTGCTGAGTCTCCTAAAGGCCCAGCTACATAAGAGGCTCTGAGGAGAGTTCATGTAGCATTTCTCTCACCACTGGTTTCTCCCCCAATGTTGTCTCCATCTCTCTCAAAATCCAAAGGCATCTTAACGTCTTTCTGTCAGCAACAGCAGTAAGTGCGTTAACACAAGTATCTCCTGGCTGGGGATTTTCTGCCATCCCGGCTGTCCACATTCAGCTTTTCTATCATGCGTTTGCGCCTTCTCAAAAAGCAAATGAGTGCTTTGCCTGTTTTGACTTTATCTGCTTTACAAAACTGCAGTGTTGGGTGATGGCTCTAAGTTCTCAAAGTCCAGGCCCAGATTATTTAAAATCAGCGTTAAAAAGTGAACGAGTCAGAACTGAGTAATATTCATCTGTGTGTACCTGCAGACAGGGACCTCTCACTCCCTCCCCAGCAAAAATACCAGCCCTGGGTATGCTGAAAGGCGTGAGCACCATGTGGGGTGGCTGCTTCCATCGCCAGGACACACAGACTTTTGTTTGTCCATTAGTCAAGGCATAATCTGGAAAAAGCACACACTGCGGAGGAGTAGGTGATTAATGCCTGTGCAATCCTGGCCCAGGGAAGAGCCAGCCCTGCCAGATGTGATAACGTTGTCCTCTGACGAATGGTCGTAGCTTGGCCTTCTTCAGATAACAATGTAGTTTTGTGCGTTAGCTTCAGATATTGATCCCACCAGGGAAGGGTTCCCTATCGTACAGCCATCCATCCCATCTTCTCAATGCTCAGCTGTCAGAGCCGATGGGTTTTGGCTATACTTCTTCCTTTCATTGGCACTTCTGCATAGACTAACAATTACAAATACGCATTTCCATTTATCTTGCACCTTTCAGCTGGAAGTCTAAGTACTTTACCCATATGAATTAAGCATTGCAACACAACAGTTAGATATGCAGGGAGCACACAGGGATCACCCAGTTGGCACATTGCCGTAACACAGCTGTTTCTTGTAATGTGGCAGATACTTAGCAGAATTCAAGAATATCTAAACAGAAAGTTTGGACCAGCTGTTTTCAAACTTACTTGAGTTGTCAATCCATAAAGTAGTCTGCTAGAGGTGTGGGCCCCAATACAGTGGGCTCGGGTACAGTGATGATAGGCTTGCTTTTCTGAGGTGCAGGCACTATATCACCTTTCGCAATGAGTCTAGCATAAGTCCTCAGCCTCTCATCCCGGCCCACGCAACTCACTGCCCTTGCAGTGGCCCTGATACGACTGTATTTTGAGCCAGACTGTCTACTGGATCAACCGGATCTGGATTTTTGTACAATGCCAAGCCTTTTTTTTTTTTTCTTAAAAACACTTCAGACAGTACCATCAGCTCCAGGTTCTTGAGACCTAGCTCCCCGGGGCGCTCTCGCTATCCTGAGGATGAGCAGCAACTGCTGCTCAGCCACTTTCC
>NW_008824283.1:6767145-6768580 GCF_000699105.1 Pygoscelis adeliae | reverse complement strand
TTCAGACAGCGGAGCTGTCCCGGGAGTTGTCCTGTGGCAGAATTAACTTACCTCGTGTTTATGTAAAGCCTTATAACCTGTGTAATCTTACGTAAACTTTAAAGGCATACGTGTTTGTGATTCATCCCAAAAAACTCTGGGGACAGCAGCACTGTAGAGGCACATTAGCTCAGTTCTGAAACAGTGGTGCACTCTTCTTAAACAAGCACATCCTCAGAAACACCTGCAGTGCTGACTTTCTGCCTGACATTGCTCATGTCTAATTGGTTATGTCAGGTCTACTGTAAAACACTATAAAATGAAACTTCTTCCAGGAACAACTGAATTCTGGTAATTTCCAAGTGATGTAATTTGTTTCTGAAGTTGAGGTCCTATTTCCATGCTACAACGCCCTGACACATCAGTTATGTAGGACTGGGCACTAAAGATGGGCAGCATGTCATCTAGGTTGAGAGGTGGACGCATCTAAAAGGTGATTCATCCTCAGAGATGAGTCACTCCTTAAGTGTGTCTGTTCCTCTCCACTGATAGTAAAGAAAATCTGGGTAAACAGCTCAGAGACATCTACACTGGAGCTTTACAAAACACCTGAAAGGAATCTGACCTATGACTTTGTAACTTACTGAGAGGATGCTGAGCTTACCAGCCATTTGAACGAGCAGAAACACGTTCTTAAAACTAAACTTTTACATTTTAATATGGTATTTACCACTTGTGCAGCAATCCCAAATCCAGACTGTTGGCTAAGCAGTATCTCAGGATGCCTAAATCCCACAGTTGGTGTTTTCTGTCTTTACCCTTGTGTAACAGAACCACCACCCAGCTAGCGAGCCTGCCAGGAGGAATTTGGAAAAGGGTGCTTGCAGGCCAAGCTTAAGATGTCTTGGCAACACTGTGCATGTGGGCAGTTTACATAGCCCACAGTCTAATTTCGGCTGTAACCACTACTGCTATTAGATTCTCATTATGCACTGGTGTTGGCACGCGTATGGAACAGGGGCTGTACCATTTAAGTACATCTACAGCAGTGGAAATGTCCCATCACGTCTATAACTACCAGCTTAATTTGAAACCCTCTTTGCTCGAGAGCAGGTAATCTCACCCTTGCCCATTCTTGCTTTTAGGAGTGCATGAAGCTATCGAGTTGTTTTAGAGAATTTCAACATGCAGCGTAAAGGCTTGACAGCTGAAGCTGCCCTGAAAATAAAAAACGATAGTGTGATGCAAATTGAATTGTACCACTGCATCTTTTAGTTTCTGGGAAACTGACCTGAAGATGAAGGTGAAGATTGCATGTGGTGCAGACTAGCAAAGAGCTGTTGAGTTATCTGACTCACTGCAGGCTTCATGCATTTGAAAAATCAGTGCTAAAAACACCTGAGCAATAAATATCTTGTCTGCTCAGATGGCTACCCGCTCCCTGTCCCCCCCAAAA
>NW_008824283.1:6757390-6767105 GCF_000699105.1 Pygoscelis adeliae | reverse complement strand
TGTTTCTCAAAGAGGAGTAGCAATTTGTCAGTTTTCCTTGCGTTCAGGTAGGACTGTATTGTATTGAACAAAGTACCCCAGTCATTTACAAGCCAAAAACTCCTGAATTTCTTCTCTGGCTTTAAGAAACTCAGCCTATCCTTATGCCTCGGCAGGTAGTTACAAGATACTTCTGCTGTAAGGAAACGCTGGTTTCAGAGGCCTCTGCTGTCTCTTGCCCCAAACTGCAGTCCCTCCCTGCCCTTGGGAAATAATTTGAGTTTAAACTGGCCATACAAAAAGAAATAATTTCAGTGATCTGGCTTGCAACATGGGCACCAAGCAGTGTGACAGAGGGCAGCAAGCTGTGGCTGAGAGCACAGAACAGAGGTTTTTAAGTAATTTTGCCACCAAAGCCAATGTATCATGTAGCTACACCCTTGCTTCTGTGCCTGGGGAAACACAACTACAGTAGCTACTATCCTGATCAGCTGTCCTCTCAAGCGTTACATATGTTTAGGTACTGCCTGCACAGGCATCACCAATGTTTAAATTTGTACCTTGGAGGCTAGAAGAAATGTCGAGAACACAGTGACCGTAAAGGAGCGTGGAATGCGAGCTGTGCCTTGCAAAGTGCAATACCGGGAGGTAGGATGTCACAGAAGCAGAGGCAGTTCATTGTTAACATCATCTTCTAATTTTCTTTTTTCTTTTACTTCTAGTGTGGAAACAGTAAATGACGGGCAGTTTCATAGTGTGGAACTCATGATGCTGAATCAAACTCTGAACCTGGTGGTGGACAAGGGGACTCCCAAGAGTCTAGGAAAACTCCAGAAACAGTCTTCTGTCAGCCTCAACACACCCCTCTACATTGGAGGTATAGTGAGTTGCTCTGGACTTTGAGATTTTCACAAGTCTTCTCAGAAGCAAATCATCTTCCATCCTACAGAGAGGACTCTCAGGAGGGGGGGTGAAACTAGCAGTTTGCCTTTCCCCTCTGCCAGAGGTTGCTTCCCTGAACAGAGAGCCTGGAAACCACACCTCTGCTCTTCCGCTTCGTACTCCATAGTCCACTAGCACCCCACCGCACGGCCAGCACAAGCTCGCACGCCAGACCAGGGACGTTAACCTCAGCACAGCACAGGCGGTTTCTATGTTATACGGCCGTGGCAAGAGCAATCAGTCTGTCATTTCTAAAGCTTTCAGAACTGGCTGGCACCAAGATGTTGTGATTGAAGAATACAATGGAAGTATCACAAACAGCCACTGCAAAAAAGCAAATCAATAGTCAGGAGGTTTAAATATACCATAAATGAGCTGTGTTTCTGCTGGAAATTTTATAGAGGTGTGAAAATTTGGGGGGGGGGGGGGGGGTGGGGAGATTAAAACCTCCAAACCATATTAACACACAAGCTGACTAAGAACTTCTTGGCTAATAGTTTTCTCATTGGAAACTGAAGCCAGAGCTTCAATATTAGAAAGGTATTAGAATTGACCAAACTTCAGTTAAGAAGTTTTTTCACATTCTGTACTGAATTTTGGGGGAAGGAGGGGCCAAGTGGGGTGGGGAACAGATGCCCAGAATAATGAGTATCCCACTGATTAGGTGTCTGGGTATGAGAGACAGAATGAAGGCTGTGCTCTGCCCGATTGATTTGTTTTTGCCAGAACCGCCCCCAGCTCTATTCTGGACTGAATGTTGAAATCTCTCCCTTTCAGTGACACAAAGTTCTTGGGTTTTCTACACAGCCTGTTCTAAATACAAAAGTCAGCAGAACAATAATAGACTCAGAAAGTCTTTGGGCTTTTTCTAACCAGATCGTTGAAGCCAATAGTAGAAACTCTTAGCAATTTCACTTGGTGCTTGTCAAGCCTTTGGTAAATAATTCCTTTTAATAACACTTTTCTAAAAGAACCCTGAGTATTGCCCTTGTAAGTCAGAAAACTGGCTAATCTTGCTTTGTACAGACCTGAACTTTTATAATTGGCTCCTATTAAGAATGTCACAGGCTATTAAAGAGCATTATGCATCAAAGATAATCTGCTGGTGAGGCCATCACAATTTGTCCCTCTAGCACAGCATAAAAGATACCAACCCCACAGCAATTTATACACAGGGAACTTGGGATGTAATCACGTGGAAAAGTTTTGTTAATGGATGAGCATTCTCAAAAGGCACCTACAAAAATGCATTCACAGAACAAATCTGAGACCTGAAATGAAGGACTATTGGATAACCAGAAGCCATGGGCTCAGTGGAGACTTTTTTTACTGCCCATTAAAATTCTTTTTGCTTCTTTGTAAACCCTCACTGTTCTGCATGCGCCACCTCGCTGCATGTAGCATTCCCATGGATGCCAGCTGCCCTTCCACTTCAGACTGTTTAGTTAAAGTAATTGATTAAATTACCCCAGAGCAATTGTTCCTAACCTACACTAAGCTTTGAGACAGACTTGAGCCTTCATGTGCCCAGAATTTTGTCCATCTCTCCAAATACATTACCTGGTCTAGCAACTTTCCTCCTAACGCACGGTTAAACAAAGATGCTGTTTTGGTTTTAAGACCATCTTTAACAGTGGAGTTACTTACGGATAGCAAATTCAGAGGCCTTACACAGTTGAAAATGGAAGCACTTGCCTGTACTAATGCAGCTGTACATTGATGTGGGTGTCAGTGGGGAGGGCATAACACAACATCCGAAAGAATCTGCTGGCCATCTGAGTGTGTGAACTCTTCCAAGTGCTTGAACAAGACGGAGGGTACTCACCACAAGACTTGGCCTGGTCTCCTGAAGTACTGTTCTCTGTCTCTAGAGTTCTCCTGCGCTAGTTTCGATGGGGTGCACTCTTACCGCTCCCTGTCTTACCGCTGTCCTCTAGTAAAGCCTAACTATCTTGCTGTATCCCAGACGTGGTAGCTACCTGCTGGCAAGTAAAGAAATTCTTAAACCTTTCAGAAGGATACTTGCTATTAAACTCTAGACAGAAGGAGCATTACCTAAGGACAAGAACACATGGCCATCGGCCAAAAAACCTGGGCTTTTTTTTCCTTTTTTTTGTCATATACTTCTTACGTAAGCTTGGGCAAGTGATTTTATTTTTGTTTCTTTCTGTTTCCAGAATGAGGACAATGAGACTGTGCTGCCTTACAAAGGTCCTATGCAAATTAATTCTTTAAAGATTATAAGGGGCTGTGATGACAAAAGAAATGCTAGCAATTATAGTTTATGTACTATCATTGTAACTGTGAGTAAACCTTCCCTTTTTGTTTTCATCTGAAGGGATCCCAACCTCTACTGGATTATCTTCGCTGCGCCAGGGTGCAGATAAGACACCAAATGGTTTTCATGGATGTATTCACGATGTCCGCATCAATAACGAGCTGCAGGATTTCAAGGATTTACCACAGCAGTCACTAGGAGTTCTTCCTGGCTGCAAGTCCTGTAACATCTGCAAGCACGGTATTTGCCGGTCCCTAGAGAAAACAAGTGTGATTTGTGAATGTCACCCAGGCTGGACGGGCCCCCTGTGTGACCAGGAAGTTGGAGACCCATGTCTTAACCACAAGTAAGCTCAAACGAATGCTGATGGGAGGGTGGAAGCTTTACAGCTAATGCATATTTTACGTTTCATCTTGTAAAACCACATCTGACTATTTTTGGAGGTGCCGGGTTCCCACATGAAATTATTGACAGTTGTGAGACAGCATCCATGGCAACTCTCAATTTCCACTTCTTGTTCTAATGTTGCTCACTCTCCAAATGAGCTCTTTGTCCTGGAGGAGCTCAGGTGTTAATACTGCAGGTCATACTTTCAGCTGTGACTCTACACATTAAAATACAAAACCTCGTGTTAATGGGTACGGGTTACCTCTCAGGCGGTGGGTGCCTGCACTTATCCAGAGCAGAGCTACCTGTGAGCGGGAGGTACACGTTTTAGGGATGTGCTCACAGCAGCACTGGACCCAGTATTCAGACTAACTCCCTGAAGACCATTATGCACTTCAGTGTGAACAGTTCCAAATTTCCCAAATAGCTGACTGACTTAAATATTGCACTCTGAAACCCCCCTTTAACGTGCAAGTTTAAAGGATAGCATGGAGTTGCATGCAAAGGGAGCAGGAGTGTAAAGCGTTCACAGTTCAAAGGCTCGATAACCACATCTCCATCAGAAACGCTGGATGAATAGCTTACTTATGGCAAGCATACACGGAAACAGTCCAACGCAGAGCAGCAGTCTGCGTAGTTCAGGGCTGTTTCATAAGCAGATGGAAGTACTTTTGTTTTAGAAGCTACTTTGGTTGCGCTATCTGCGGAAGGGGCTTTTCACAAGCACAGGTAAATTGACACAGTGAATAACCACTCTTTTAAGGGCAGAAGTTTAACTTGGCAGAGGTACCATTTTAAACTTGCTTCTGGGTCTAATTCTGCAAAGTACTGAACTCTGGAAGGTGTTGAGAAGCACCTGACAGTTTACAGACCAAAGGCATGAAGACCCAAGTGAAGAAACACTTGGAGGCCCAAATGTTTCCTTGAATTTCCGACATCAACATGAAGCTGTTGTGGTTGGACAGAGAAAAATAAGAGCGTTCCAGATGTTTACATGATGAGGGATTGTTTCTCTCATAATCTAAGGAGGGTGATGCAGTCATGAATGTAGCCCCCTTGCTAAGGAAAGCAGCTGTGCGTGGTTTTAATGCTTGCATGCTGTCCCACCTTTCATTAAATCACTTCAGCCTTTTGGAGTTGTCTCCTTAAAGCCAAACCCTTTGTGTCCAGGGGAGTACGGTGCCCTGCTGGCAGGTGTCTGCTCCAACACTCACAGATTAATCTCGGTGAGGAAATGCAACTGTAGGGAACAGGTAGCTGATGATAACAAGAGCTACTTTCCCAGCACACCTTTGGTTAGTGGGGCAGAAAATACTGGTTTATATAGACTGTGACTCTCTTTATTACAGTATTTCGCATGTCTTGGCCTGACTGAAACAGCTTTTATTATTTGTGCTTTTTAGTTCAAAGCTTAAAAATGAAATGTACAAGGATTCAACATAAGCAGGGAACAATTTTAAAGTACCAGAAAGAAAATAAATAAAAATAAGAGAAAGACATGGGTTTATGTCAAGTAGGACGTGATATAGCAAAGGCTTATCAGCACTGAGCGGTTTCTCCCTGGCTGGACAGTGTTGCTCTTTTCCCTGTCCTCAGCCCATTCCAAGTCCATCCCTGTCCCAGAAGTGGGGACGGCGTCAGAGAACCTGCTAAGGATCAACACCCCTCCCTGTGGTATTCCTCAGAAATACCAAAGCTCGCTGCAAACAACATGAGCCAGGGAACCCTTCAACTACAGCTGCCCATGAATAAGTCCGTGCATAGCTTTTCCACAAGCACCTTCATTTATCACACTGTTTTTCATCACCTGATATTATTTGTAGAGTAATTCTGCTAAGGAAGCCTGGGCATGCAGCTTGATTGTTGGCACTTAGTTCTACATGCTGATGCTGTAAATGTGAGCTGTCTTGTGTGGATGCCAAGCGTTGGTCCGTGCTCACGGAGGAGCCTAATGTTTTTTCAAAGAGATCACTTAGGATCACAAATTCTAAATGTAGTCTCTGAACGTTATCCAGTATTCACTGAAAACTCACAGTTTCTTCAGCGTGCTTGACCCTGAACTGCTGTTTTTGGATTAGTATCCTGGAATTAAATGGGCAGAGATGCCAAAACCAAACATGCCTGGGAAAAGGAACTTTCACGTCTAACACAGGCCAGCTCTAAATGCTTCTCTTTCTCCAGGTGTCTGCATGGTAAGTGCATGGTGGCCAATGTTGCTTACACCTGTAAGTGCATGGAGGGCTACACAGGCATGTACTGTGACAAGAAGAACAATTCCTCAAATCCCTGCAGGATTTTGAAATGCAACCACGGGCAGTGTAAAATTTCCGAGCATGGGGAACCCTACTGCGAATGCGATCCTAACTATAGTGGAGAACATTGTGACAGAGGTACGCTTGGCCGCAGGGCCCGGGATGCTGGTCTGCTGCATTTCTGTTTTACACCTTTGTTTTTACCTCTCTTCCGTGTGACTCGTATTTGGGGGTAAATGGCAAATAGTAGAAGATAAAGCTAAGTCAGCCTCTGCAGAGCAATACAGGGAGGAGAAGAGAACCACACAACAGCTAGCTAGCTGCTATCCAAATGTGTGGAAAGGGGGACATCTGTAGCGAAGGGTTTTATTCTCTGTCTCCTGAATCCTCAAGGTTTGCTGCTCCCAGGATTCTGGTGGGATGTGTAAAGGAGAGGTTGTTGTGAGGTTTACCCTTAGCAAACAGTGATCAGTTAATTGCAGTGCTGGGAAAGGAGGTCTTATGCTGCATACCAAGGGCTTTTGTAGATGACAGGAGCAGGAACTGGAAGGCAGGAGGTACTGCTCGTCTGAAGTGGCAGTAAAGATTCTCAGCTTGCTCCCTCTGATGCAGCTGGGCGGGTTTCCTGGGGAATCCCACAGGTGGTGCTGGACTTTCCTACTAGGGCTGGGGCCCAACTCTTCTGCCCTGACCTGAAGAGACTCGCTGGAAACTCAGTGAGTTCTATCTTCATCCCTTCTGCCTTTTTTTCTTCCCGTACAGAAGGAAGGAGCTGGCTTGTATTATTTTTATTTAGGTTGTGCCTTTCCTGTGAATGAACCACAGACTTTCCAAATTATACACATATACGGCCTCACCAAAATGTATCTGGCTGCTGCAAAGTGACTGCAGAACGGCACAGACATTTTCAGGTATCCCAGATTGCTAATGTCATGCAGAGCGGGCTGACCTTTGATCCTGAGAAGCAGACATAGTAAAACTAATTCATATTTTGCAGGAGTGTTGCAGGATTCAACACTCAGCATTCATTAAAGCACCTCCAGAACTGCTGATCAAAGCCAGCAGGCCTGCCTGGCCTCTGCCTTGTGCCGGATATTACACATTTGTGTAACACAAGCTCTGTTTTGATGGCAGGTACAAAGCAGTAAAAGATTAAGGTCCTGCTCATGCCATCTGTTTGCCTTGAATATCGTTACATGTACAGGGCTGTCTGCTGACGTTTGGGGAATACCTGGCAAAATGGTTACCACATTTTTTTTTTCCTTTACATCTCTGTTGTCTCACCAGAGAATCTCTGCCAAGGAGAGATAATTCGAGAAGTAGTCCGTAAGCAGCAGGGCTACACGTCGTGTGCCACTGCCTCCAAAGTACCCCGCCTGGAATGCCGCGGCAGCTGCGGCAACGGGCAGTGCTGCGTTCCTCTCCGGAGCAAAAGGCGGAAATACTTCTTCCAGTGCGTGGATGGCTCCACCTTCACGGAAGAACTGGAGAGACATGTGGAATGCGGCTGCTCAAAATGCTTATAAGCCATTCTCCAGTCTCTTGCCACTTTAATCGACTCAGAAGCGCTATCAAAACGGGACCTATTTACTTTCAGAGTAAAGAAGAAGAAAAGAATTATTAAGTATATTGTAAAATAAACAAAAAATAGAACTTATTTTTATTATGGAAAGTGACTATTTTCATCTTTTATTATATAAAGTATCGCACCACTTTGGGTATATGTATCATATAGTGAGTTATTTTTACCATGAACCTTTTTTAACAGTTGTAAGAAAAAAAAATTCAAAAGTTGAAAGTTAAAAAAAAAATATATAAAGAAAACCTAGCCTAAGAGAGAAATGTGGGGGTGACTTTATATGTGGGGGTGACTTTATATGTATGCACAATGGACAAATGTAAAGGTGTTCCAAGGACCTGCCCCAGAACTGATACGGGCTGAAGAAATCTCCGAGGCTCTGGGTGGGTCTCCTACGAGAGCGGATCCCCATGACTGACAGCCATCTCGCCTGCTCCGGCACCCTGAGAAAGCCTCCCCCTCGGTCCCTTGCTCTGCCTAACACTGCCGACGCTGTTTTGTTCCTGTACAGTGGCTCCGCTTGCTACCCTCGAACTGGTTCCCCATAGCACGTAGGCACTGCCGTAGCTTGAGGCTAACCACATTATTTGACTATTGTAATACTATAATGCATTTTTTGCTGTGTATGTTGTATTTATCTGTGTTCACATTATATTCTTCAGCAACTGTATCTATAGAGCACAGGCGGCTTTATCCAAAAGAAGGGGACGAAGGGAAAGGAAGTGGGGAAATACATGTTGCTTTGGGAAATTTGGGGGCAAACTGTGACGTAAGTGCTAAGTAATGCCTAATAAATGACATAGTACTTTTGTGTAAACTCCTCAGCTATGTTACTTCCCAGGTTCGTGCCTTCTTGCTCCCAGCCTTGAGCCTTTTTTTGTATATGAAATGTAAGGAATGCACTGCCACATAGTTCGTCACGCCTTGACACTTTAACTTGCAAAGGTTGTAAAGAGCATGAAAATATTGCAGGTGCCAGAACGTACCTGCAACGTAATGGCTTTTACTCCCACTGTCACTTGAGCCACGGGTGTAAGCTGGGCTGTGGCTGCCTGTTCATCCACGCTCTGGCACCGAGCCGCTGGCTACCTTTCCACAGCTTTTTAAGCGAGCAGAAGTTGCACTATATCCATGTGAAGGTATTCAGCCGACGTTTGTCCGCCGTAGCAGCACTCCCTTCTCTGCACCAGGAGAGGCGTCACAGCTCCGTCCTGTCCTGTTTCGCATTTGGTGCGGATTGACCAATTCAGCCAAAGCTTCTCCATCTGCACTGCTTCACATCCTGCACTTGTGTCTCCCAAAGGACTTCCATTACCTTTAGCTGTGTTCAGAGCAAATGCTGAATAGGAAATGGAAATCAGTGCAGGGATAAATTCTCACTGGGAATGTGAGGCAAAAATGGACGCTGGGAGTGAGTTTGATTGTTGGAGGGTTTTTGGCAGGGCTACCTTTCAGGGTCAGTAAGTACGTGCAAAGAGTACCATGGATACCTTGAAGTTTCTCGTACTGGAAGTTTCTCTTACTGTAAGTTTCAAACATCCCCATCAACAACTGTTCCATTATCAGTGTAGTTTCTTTCTTTCTCTAATATAGAAAGTATTTCTGGTCTGTCCTTCAATTTCTCTTTCTCTCAGAGAGGTGAAGTCAGAGATGATTCCTAGCAGCCGTAAGCTCCTTTTGGGAACGCTCACTGGTCTCACCAAAAAGATTTCAGATCGGGGGCTTCAGCAAAGGATGAGTAAGAAAGCTGAATCAAGTAAACGGGGCTTGTGTTTGAACGGGGGCTTTGGAAAGATGCACAAAATGCAACCCTGCCATGACAAGTATAAATGTTTATTTCCCATTAAAGAAAAGCGACCAGCTAGCTGTCACGCAACCAGAAAGCTCTCACACGCTTAGCGTTCTTCTGCTACGTCAATCTCTCCTGAACTGCAGCAGTTCATTCATATAAACCACAGCACTTTGTTACTACCAGAGCAACTCGAGCAGAAGGGACATAACCAACATAATAGCCGTCTCACAAAATAAATATCAGTATGTGGAGCCTGCAATCAGCGGAACATAAAACAGTCACTGGTTAATGTGCCAAACTGATTGAAACAGTACAGCTCAAGGGCCAGGGAAAAACTCACCCTGGTTGCAAGTACTATGGGCTGCTTTTTGTTTTGAATACAACGTCAGAAGCTCACAGCAGCTGGAGTTTGTGGTGTACGACAAAAATCACCCAAACCCACAACCTACAGGTTTTAAAAATTCGTGCAAGTAACTGCAGACACTTGTACAAATATGTGCCCGGCA
>NW_008824283.1:6754796-6757370 GCF_000699105.1 Pygoscelis adeliae | reverse complement strand
AAACACTTTATTTTTTAAAGAAGCAGCTGCTGTGGTGCCAGGCAGAAGAAATCCAGACTGAGCAGTGGCTTACAAGCCCTCCGTGTGCTCTACTGCACAATTGGTAGCCACGCAACTGCCAAGGCCTGCAGGCACACGGCCCCTCTGGAACACCCAGAACTGTGTTCGCTTTGTCCCTTGGGCAGCAACGCGTGTGAGAAAGAAGGTGGCGTTTACTGGTGGCCTCGCGCCTGCTGGAGGGTGCTTTAAAAGGAATGACCTTGACTGGCAGGGCAAAAGCCATCTACGCCTTGTTAACACGTCACTCCGGGATTTATTTAAGCAAAGCCTTGCAGCAAAGTGACCAGCAACAACTCAGCAAGGCTGGCCCTGTTCCTGGCCCTTGTCTGTTGTGGCACTTGAGCGCTAAGTGTCGGGATAAAGAACTAAGAGTATCTATTTTGTAACCAAACGATGCAATTTTTGTATGCTTTTAGGCCGCACTTGCCATTGGATAGTGACGCTTTATGTCAATGATTCTCTGACTTCTATAGAATTCTTTTATGTTAAGAAGAAAATAAAAAGCATTCAGATGTGCCAAAAATGTGAGGTTAACTGAAGTGTAATTAGCTCTGACAGTTCCTCTGTAACCTGCCTAATGTTACAATAGATTTCAAGAACTGCGGGTACAATGCAGTAGTTTTTACCTCTATAAAGTTTTAATATAAAGTGAAGAAAGATGCTTACCCTTAAAAAATGGCAATGCAGACTGGTGTGAACTGATGTATTTTATTAATAGATTCTCATTGTGATGTAAGTTTAAATAAATTGTTGGGTTATGGAAGATTGTAACAGACCTTGTGCTGCAGATTATTTCTATGTGTATCTGAGGTGTTGAGTCTGGCCTCTTGGAGTACGTGAGGTAGCTCACGGAAAACGACGGGGGAACTACACACGTTCCTCGTGGACAAATCTAGTCAGAGAATGGCTGTAGTTAAATGTAGTGTGAACAGCAGTTACGTATTTTCAGGGCATCATGACCTAATCTTTTAGGAGCCTTACACACACAGATTAATTAAGCCACATAGTTTTTGAGCCCGGGGATTTTCTTCAACAAAATATTTTATTTGCTGCCTTTTATTTTTTTTTAACTGCTTGAGAAAGGCCCGCAGCAAAAATACACTCATTAACTAATGATAGAAGAAATGAAGAAATATTGGGAACTGGGGTCAGAGGAGGTCTGACTGAGGAAAGGGAAGTCACACAGCCAACAGTGGATGACAGGGATCTCGCGATGTCCTGACGCACGTATATTCCAAATTTGCTGCCACGCCTCTGTAGCTGATTATTACTATCAGCAGCCCAGACGTACCAGACCTCTCCCGTTCACTGCATTCCAGCCCGAGCACAGAATAAAACGAAGCTCCCACCTAGTCCTCAGCCCTCCCTCACGCGTGCCCCTGCGTAACGCTCACATATTGCTAATTATGCTTCAAACTACGGCCCTTAGAGTTGCCGTTACCGTTCCATGCAAAACTGGTGACAGCACTCGGCCAATGAAAACACTCAACCTTAATGAGCATCATTAAGCCTGAACTATGAAGGTTAATTGTATAATTGCAGCAGATGGTAGCATTTTCACCTAAAGCAAACCCAGCTGAGCCCACTAAAAAAGCTAGCGGGAACCGTTCAAAAATCTCTAGGTAGTGGCTGAAGGAACTGGTTTGCACAACAGTTATTGGTACTGCTCATGGCTTTGCAGCGCACAGGTTCCTCGGCGAGCACTCAAGCAACCGCAGCCCAAGGATAAAATTCTCTTGTTTGTGCTTCCGCTTGCAGTGCCCTAGGTACCGCTTTTTAGCCGTTGGTCTGGGGCAAACAATGCCAAGAAACTCTCTGTCCCGCGTTCCTTTATCTTTGTTTTTCCTGATCGGCAGGGAACAGTTAGGTGGTGTTGCCGTTTGCAGGGTGTTTGGCTGTGGCTTTTGCATTGTTTTCTGGGGATCCTGTCACTTCTGGCCTCTGTGGCCTCTTTTACGAGTTACCTCCCGATTACTACTTCACCTTACGCAAGACAGCCTCACAGTTCAGTGGCCTAGACGGGCAGAATTGGCTTAGTTTTGCCAAGCCCAAGGCGCTCTGGAGTAATCCCCTCAGCTTAAGGCCCAGCGAGATGTCAGACTGGATCGCTGGGTGGCACGTCCAGTATCGTTCTGCGCGTGAGCTGGGCCAGAACGTTCTCCCGGATGTGCCCTGCAGCTTTCGAGGACAGCTGGGGTGAACGTCAAATGAGGTGCCCCAAACCAGCCCTTGCGCCCCACCGCTGAAGCAGGACGGGAGCCCAGAGACGGCACTGCCAGACACTGGTAGGAGCCTTCAGGGTCTGCGGCGCGCACCTGCATCCTTCAGCTCTGCTAGCCAAGACCCAGCGCTGATCCTCCCCCGCGCTGCCACCGCACGTCTCTGCCCCACGCCGGGGCCTGACCCTGAGGCCCCGGCACTGCCCCAGGCCCTGCTGGGGTGGCCACTGCCACCCGTGTCGGGCTCCCCAGGCAAGTCACCTCCCCCGGCTGGGGCGGGTCCCGCCCCCCCCCG
>NW_008824283.1:6748793-6753162 GCF_000699105.1 Pygoscelis adeliae | reverse complement strand
CCCCTCCCAGCTTCTTGTGCACCTCCAGCCTTCTCAGTTGGTAGAGCAGGAGAAACTGAAAAGTCCTTGACTAGTGTAAGCACTGCTCAGCAACAACTAAAACATCGGTGACTTATCAACATTGTTCTCATCCTAAATCCAAAACACAGCACTGTACCAGCTACTAGGAAGGAAATTAACTCTATCCCTGCCGAAACCAGGACAGACAGCAGCGTCACGAGGCTGCTGTTGATGATACCGCCGTTACTTTGGTGCTAGCACCTTACGGAATAACAACTGATTCTGCTATTTCTACCCTATTTCCGCTGCCGTCTGCTCACACACGCTGAGGCATACGCACCGCACACCTGCAGAGGTTATTACCCAGCAGCAGCGCTCTACTCCAGGCTGGTAGGTGCGCACCCCTGCGGCCCGTGATACCTCTTGCCTGCACAAGAAAGCGCAGCTGTTCCCCCCAGCACCTTCAGCCCTCAGAGAGCCCTGCAGGCAGCAAGAAACTCCTCGGGCATGTAACGGAGCGCACGCGCGGTACAAGCAGTACTTATTAGTATGAGGAAGCTTCAACTTATACCATGACGTATAGGGGCATGCCATAGTCTCACAAGCAGGAGGAAGTTGCTGCAAGACTTGCATAGCTTTGCATCTCGTTCCTACATGATCTCTTGACCTTCTCCTTTCTCAGGGCTTCTGTGCTTTCAAAGTAAAGTGATGCTCAAGGTAGTCTGTGGATGACACTGCCTTCTCCTTCTGTCTATGACTCTTGTCCCCACGGCACACGGATCACTCCTTTTCTGTAAAAATAATCTTTAACAACTGTTGTGTCTTACCTGGGGAGGAAGAGTACACACCCTACCTCAGACGTGTGGAAGGGAGGAAAGGGGGGTAAAGGAGTCCCACGGGATCAATGGCTTTTGTGCTCAGGGGACAGCTCAACACTCACAGGGAATCGGTCCATTACATTTCCAGTGGTCCACAGTCTTCCACCTAACCTTCTACCAGCATTTAACCAGGCAGCTCCTCTGCCGTGCCTCGCCTGCAGAGGACAGGTGACCCTGGACCCTGCACCACTCCAGGCTGCCGGCACGGGCACCTTCATCCTGCCCCACCACCTTGTCTCCAGTGCTGAGACCCAGATCCTGCACTAGCGCAGGGGGTGAATTTCTGCAAAGACAGACAAAGCCAGAACTTAGGCACAGATTTCACCACCCCGGCAAAATGGCAAGAGGCTTTGGTCCAGCGCAGGGCTATTCCCTAGCCTCATCCTTGGAAACTGTTTCATCTGAAACTTAAAAATACAGCAGAAGAAATAACACAAGGCAGACAATAAACATGACATTTTCACTTGAGGAAACTGAAATTTTGTGAAGTGACAAGCAACTGAAGCCACGGTCCTCCACTGAGAAGGGTCGTTAATGACGGGCAAATGCCTCAGCCCTGCCTCAGACACTCTGCATGCAGAGCAAGGTGACAGGAACCAAATACCACACGGTAATTTGCGTTGGGACTTTGCAGCACACAGATACTATCATGCTTTCACCTAGCATATGATAAGAGCATGCATAGCAGGCAGTTACTATAGAGGAACTTAAACTTCCTTAATTATACACCAGCATATTTTGCATCTCTTAACCTGCCCTAGTTTCTTCTGGGTAAAGCACTCATTGAATTGTTGGAGTGGTGGGGCTTTTTTAAAATACTATTTTAATTTTTTTTTTACTATGTAGAGGTAAATACCAAAGTATGGTTTAAGGCACTAAGATCCAGATAGATCAAGTTGGTCATACCAATAAATAAATGACATTCTAATATAGCAATAAAATATTTTTTGTCTCGCCCCAAAACATCTTTGTAAGTAATACTGGTTTAAAAAAAAAAAAGTCCTCGCCTTCAGGTACAGCTGTCATATAGAATCCTCTTGTGTGGTTTCATCCCACGCAGACACTGTTTAGTACTTCAGGACAGTCGTTAACAACTATCGCTTGGAATTGGTTATATAAATATATGTACACACACATTTATGTAGCCAATCACACATTCACCTTCAGATTTATTTATTCTTACTTATGGGATAGTCAAAGCAGCGTGCTGGCTGACGTAGAAGTAACTGCAATCTAAAAGTGCTTGTAACCTATAAATCAACTTGATCTGCAAATCAAGGAATGTTCCGAGCCTCTCACAGGCCAAACTTCTAGTTTGAGCTAAACCTCTACTCTGAGATGGACTAAAGACAGCTAGGGGCTGAGCTTGGCGTGGTTCTGTCTTAGCTGTGATGATGTTCAGCTAAAGCATTTCACCTTCTGGTGAAGCAGTACTGAAACTGAACTTTCAGATTTGCTGATCTTGTTTTTAACTGAACAGCCCTCAGTTCATTAATTATCACAGCGCCCTTTATTTATTCCCATGTCTTACATGGGGAGATCAATTAAGAAGGTTTGCTAGATAAATAGCTTAAAGTGGGCATCCAGTGTATTCAAATTCAGAACTTGCCCCTAAGAAACCCATGTACAAAATATCTGGTTTTGTCCCTGACCGAAGTCAGAGGCTAGGAAAGCAATCACCAAATCCGCACTGCTGGAAAGGGAGAATTATAATTTCCTCAGTGAAAGGCTGGGTCAGGAAGTTTTCTGCCTGTTTCAAGAGAGCAGGAATTGGACAGCTGTCAGGCTGTAGACTAGGTTTTTCTTGTTTTCTGGGTTGCATGTATATGTTTATTACTGGCACTTGCCAGAGATGGTATTTCATTTCCTCTAGAGCTAGAAGTTGTGTAGGAAATATGGTCAGAGTGCAGGCACTGGAAAAAATGCCTCAGGATTAAGGTACTGAAAAATCTCACTGCAGATCTGTTTTCCCCGACCCCACCAGAGATGTCTGCGTGACACCGGATAGCTCATTTTACACAAAACATTCCACGCTGCATAGTCTGGTGATGGGCAGGAAATTAAAGACTCTATCTTACGACCACAGTGCGTATTTATGAACGGGCACAAGCTCACTTCCAGGTAGCAGCTAAATTCTTGCATTCCCTAATATGTACGTAAATGCTCGTGTTTAAAATTTCAATACTAAACTACATTGCAGTGAAAAACCGCAAAACCACACCAAAATTTCTTCTCTTATAACACATGGGAATTTCCACAATTACATGTAGCTTACAGGAAGAGAGAAGTTCTGCAGCCTTGTTAATACACTCTTAACCTCCTTTAACGGACAAGAAGTAAACATTAAGAAGACTTCAGAGAAAGTTTTCCAAATACAGACATTTCAGAAAGGAAACATGATAAATGGGAGATGGGCATCCACATGAGACTTTTGGCTTTTTTTAAATGTAAGATTCTGGATGAAAATGAAGATTAAATCCTTTTACGACAGGTTTTAGAATGAGACCCAACAAAATACCAGTGCTCAAAGCAGACACAGGACCCCAAAATGAGGCATCTGGGCTCCATTGTCACACACAAAGGTGGCCAGTGTGGGGAGAAAAGCTCTGCAGGACCTATTGAGCAGGAACTGAGGACAGGTCTACATCTGAAACCTTTCCTTGTAGTAGGGCTGTAAGCGAACACTGTCCTCTTCTGGGATCCGACATCCAAAATCCTTTCCTGAAGGAAGGCAGTGACCAGGACTAAGCAAAGGTCACTCGGTATGGGGTAAAAGGTTTTTTGGTATGTGTTTAGGGGCAGCGGGGAAATGGAGGATGAAGAGACGGCGGTTCCTGTTTCTACGCAATAGGTTCGTGAGTAAACCACTTGCCCAGGAAGCTGAGGATTTAGCCTTTCCTCGGTTTGTGAAGGGTGGCTCCAGCAGAGACTTTTGCCGAAGCAAAACTCCAGACGCATCAGGAAACTTCAGCTTCCAAGACAGAGCTGATGCCCAGATCCTCCTTCTGGACCGTAGCTTTTAGACCCATCCCGGATCACAGCAATTGATCTAGAATTACACGGCACTTTATCACAAAGGAGGGAGGAAAGAAATGGCTGTGTGTGCCACTGGGTCCTTGCTGGAAATCTCAAGAGTTGTGAGCGGCAGGTCAGAGACCCCGCCAGGTCCCGCCACCGTCAGCGGGCCTCCCTCCAGCTGCCCACGGTAAGGGGACTCCGCAACCCTCGTGACGGGGCACTAAATGTCAGCCTATCCTGTACTGCGTGAAGAAAAACTTCCAGAGGACTAAGGTTATTCGTGTAGTTATTGGTGTCCAGGCACCAGCAAACAAAAGGAGCCATTTCCTAAACTGCTCCTGGTGTGTGGCCGTGCGAGCGCGCCCAGGCAGCCGGGGGAAATGAAAAACGAACTTCACCCTCCTCCTTTGCTGCCGCAGAGCGCTCGTGCGGCACTGCACCTCCGGGGCCGCGCAGGGGGCGAGCTCTGGGGC
>NW_008824283.1:6740111-6747473 GCF_000699105.1 Pygoscelis adeliae | reverse complement strand
GGCCGGTTCGGCGGGTTGTTCCGATCTATGAGTTTGGAAGCTGCCTGCCGAGACTCCTCTGGCTCCTGTGCGTCCCCGTTCAGTGACGTTTCGGGGTGCAGGTGATCTTCAGCGTTTGCGTTGGAAGGGCTTCTCTTTGAATAGAAAGCAATATCATGAGTTTTGGGGGGATGGGTGCTGTTTTTAGTGAAGATGGCACTTAATCAGTGTACTGAACACCTGCGCAGGCGGCTGCAGTTGCTACAGTTTTGTTTTTTACGGGCTAGTCAACTTTTGGTTTGTTTTTTTTAACAGAGAATATTTGTTAATATGTGGGTGTAAGTCTTTCATTAAGGTATGCTGAATGCTCTCCTTTAATGAGCACAGCTGTAATAATATTTCTTACTATTTATTCTTTTGGATTATCGTACTTGTTTTGGAGGGCACCAACACGGTTCAGAATCGGGTGAATGCAAACAAAACCTCTAAGACTACTGGTACTTTTTTGTGGGAAGAGAGAGTTGGATTGGGTAAAGTTAGCCTACGTACGAGCAGTGTTTTCCCAGTGTAACAGATACACAGCTGTGCAGGTTAACACATCTGTCACACTTGTGCAGGTGTACCTTAGCTGAAAGGGATGCAGGTATTACTCCACTGAGTTAGGCTATTTTTTCTTTGTCATCATACTTAAAGACATTTTCAGGGTGAGCTGCTGTATGGAAAAGATGGCTAGTCCTAAAGAGCTAGGCGTTCTGTTATTCTAAGTCATATGACATGCCTGTCTGATGAAGAGCGTGCAACTGAGACAGCATATTGAAAGTGTGTATTTTAAACATGTTGTTTGAGCAGCCCAACAAGAAGAAAACCACCAAACGTGTATTTAACACAGGAAGTATTAGTGTAGCTCTGGAAATAGCTATAAACATGGAATTGAGTTTGGCTGTAAAAATACTTTGTTTCTTGTGGTGTGTTAAGGAAACCCTAAATATGCATCTTGTAGCACACAATTAGCCATCACCTTTTATTAGTGCCAGTGTGTGGCAATTGCTGGATTGACTGTACTCATGTTTATGAAGAGTGCAGTTCAGACAGCATTTTTTTCCCCTGGTATAATATTTGAGGAATGATATCAAGACTCTGAAGCAGTAATTGGCTGTAAGATGTTATAGTGGTTTGGTAATTTAAAATGGTGAGAGTATGGCTGCTTCTGCTGCAGAAACCTGCTGATTTCAGAAGTGTTTCTGCTGGGCCTCAAAGACTTCTCTGTAGTGGTGGATTTAAACCTCACGTTTAAATAACAATGCCAAATATTATCAAGAAGTTTTACCTGCTTAAATATGATAAATTTGTAGTTGCACTCTTCCAGTTCTTGAACCTGAACTTTGATGTTGGTTTTATGATGGGAATCAGAAACAATTGGAACTGCATTAGCAGTGGAGGGGAAGAGTACAGTGTCAAACTATGTTGTTTATTTCATCTTGGCTCTTTCACGTATTTTGAAGCCAGTGGCTTTTTTAAAGGTAATAGCACTTAGTTTCTTAGGCAATGAACTTTAGACTCATTCTGCAGATCTCTGCTCCTGGTTAGTCGCACTGACTGAAGTGGGAGAGCAGCTGAATATTTGAAGAGGAGCAGATCCACAAAAGCCTGAAGATGAGAAAGTCCATTGATGTTCAGGGGCTTCGACTACTGCTGTTGATTTGGCTTACATGCTCAAATTGACCTGAAAGCTGAGTTGGGCTCACAATACCACTTTTAGGCTGTCCAGTTACAAATTATTTTGTTAAAACAGTTGCAGACACTTTTCAATACAATTGCTGAATGGGTACAGTGAGTATTTAATCATCTGTGTTGGAGCCAGATTTGATGCAGGAGAAAAATGGTTAATCATCATTTAACAAGAGGTCATTAGTCTGTTCTAAGAGCCTGCAAAGTGGAATTGAGAAGATTGCTTTAGCCTACCCGTACTTGTATCTGTGATGTTTAGCATCATGACAGAAAGCACGATTGCACTGACTAAATGCCATGTCTGTCATAAGAGAGGTGAGGGTGAAATGGAGACACCTAGCCAGTTCAGAATTTCTGATGTGGATGCACTGCCTAGACGTGCTGGTGCGGTCCTCCCATTAAAATCTTTGCCTGGCTAGGGCTGTTGCTACTTTGTTGTTGTAAAAACAGTGAGAAATGCAGCTGAATTTGTGGAACATGGCTTCTGAGACTGACTGTCTTGAAAGAAACTAGTAAAGGGCCATTTAAATTCCTTTTGCAGGTGATGGGGGAGGATAACAGAAATTCAGATTAGGAAAACCTTGTACTAAGTAGTTGGTGTAGCAGTGGAAGCTGGAGAGGTTGTGGAGTCTCCATCCTCGGAGGATTCTTGAAAAAATTCAGAGGTCTTCAAGTCTTGGCTGGACAAAGCCATAGTTGACCTCATCTAGTGTTGGCAATTTTCCTGCTAGTATGACTGAGAGGTTGGACTAATGACCTCCAGAGGACCCTTCCAACCAGCAGTTCTGTGATAGCTCTTCTGAGGAAATGCCTCTGGGGAGGAATGGCTGGCTCTCGTAAGAGAAACTTCTATAGGTTATTTGGGGGTGGAGATAAGTGTGAGAGCAAAGAGTCTTGCAGAATTGCTACTGAGTGAGATCTGCCTAAAGGGAAGAGAGGAGCCACTCATTCAGAGAGAGCTCTTCGTGTTGACGGGGGAAGGCGAGGTGCCCGAAAGGAGGAAAGTGCCAGCATGCTGTGCTCTTCAGGGGAGGTAGAGTCCTTCACCTTGGCTCTGGGTGTAATGGACTGCTGAAGGAAAGCCAAAGGCTTCTAATATTTAGTACACAGTGTATGTTACTTTTTATAGTTTGTTTCTTCTAATTGTTGATTAAAAATAGTTTGAGAACAAATGCCTGCATTTCCCTTGAGGCGAATTGAGACACATCAGTGTATGAAAGTACATAGTGGAGATTTGCAAAATGCTCTATCAATATAAAGAAAAGATGAAAATCTTAAGTTTATTTTCTCTAATGTGGTTCCACGGACACGTGTAGTCATTATGGACACAGGGATCCCATGCAGAATTTGTGTAGTAGAATTGATGAAAAATCCATTTAGGTTGCTGGAGAATCTTTTTTTAAATTGATTTTTCTGTTCATGGAACTTGCTGCTTAATCTTGTGGTATCCTAGCATTTTCTTATTAGTCCTTGAAAGCTGATTATTAGCCCATAGCTGATGTTACAGGCGCTCATTTCACTGCAGTTGAAAAATGTATTTATAGTAATGGGTTAATATTGCCAGGCACAGTTTTTGCATCTGTACTGTGTTTGCATTTGTAAGTGTTAGATTATGCCTCTGCATGCTGTGTCTCCCTATAATAAAAACACCTATCCCCAAAGAGATTGCTGCTGAAATGTCAACAAAATTAACAGAATGAGCAAGGAGGGAGAAGATGAAAGCAGCAATATTTTGTTGTGTATTAGCTTTACGTGGTGTCCACTTGTAGATGTGATAAACCTAATGAAGAGCAGTTACAATAATTGCCGATTACCACCTGTCCTCCCACTGGTAAACGTGGCCTTTCTGTAGCAGGTTCAGAGGTGGCTGAGTGGGAAAGTGTGGTGCGTTTACGGAGTTTGATGGAGAAGTTTTCCCATGAGGGAAATGGGAGAATGTGACAGTGCATGTCAGATACATTTAATTTGGGTGTTAATTCTATCCAGCCCAAATCTATTTTGAGCTGGACTTGGGATATTTAAACCAAAAACCTGTTACAAAACTAGTTAAGCAGAGAAACTCTCCGGTGTCTCAAGGGCTAAGGACGCTTGATGTGTAGTTTTGCTCTGTAGAGGCTCGTAGGCAAACATCCGTGTAACATGTGTACAGCAAAGGCACTTTTAACATCAGGTTAATGCCACTTGATTTAGCGGTTCAACAACCTTTGATGTGTTTTCTCTTAACTTGTCCCATTGGACGTGTTAGCTACCTTAGACTGCTAGCTGATTTAGGTGTTAGAGTTTACCATTAATTTCTACTCTGCTGTATGCAGATGTTTTAGGGAAGTACTGGAAGCGTAAGCGTGTACATAGAGGGAAATGCATTTGGAGGAACTGCAAGATAACATTAAGTTTCTGTGTTTATAAACACTAACTGTGCAATAGTTCAGTGTAACTTTTATATAGTTAACTTGTTTGTCTTGTCAGTAATCAGATAAGAATGGGATCAAGGTTAGTTTTGCTATAAAAGGCTATGTACTGAGCTGAAGTAGAGGATAAGTTTTGTGCATCAAAATGGATAATACTGCATACTTCCATAAAGGACTGTTGCAGTGCCGGCAGAAGTAAACTTAAGTTCTCCTGTGATTTCATGACCATTTTCCTTTTTTGTATTTTAAACCAGTATAGAATCACGAACTGCAGGACACTTTGGCAGTTGTTCCCCAAGCCATGTTTGTCCTTGAAGTGCAACAGTCTTACTTCTTAATAATACGTAAGCTTTCTTACAAAGATGACATAAAATCTGGTAGCCTGTTCTCTGCTGTCACTGATGGCTGATAATTTTTTTTTTTATGGTGCAAAGATCCCTGCTTGAATTAGGAGGTAACTACTCTCCTTCGAAGGTTAGTTCTTGTTAATTTAATGCAGGGTTGACCCAGACTGTTATTTTTATCTTACAGTGAGAAGGAAGTATTTTAAAGGTGTTTGTGTTTCAAATGTGTCATTACATTCATAGGAAACAGTAATCTGTTTCTCACGTCTTTAAAAGCTAAATACAAATAGAGCGCTAAACTGAAGAATCTTATGCTTGACTGAATAAGGGGGAAATAGTTAAGTCTTCGAGCGTGTACTTCCTGCAGCTCTGGATCCAAAACAGGTGTACAGAGTCAAAATACTAGTATGTGGTCTGGGTGGAGAACTTCGAAGGTCCTCTGCTCTGCTGAAGCAGAACCCATAGAAAAGGAAAACACTTCAACCTTTTTGCTCGTATTGGCATGAGGAAGACTTCTTACTGTAGCTATTTCCTTTCGGCATACAAAGACCTTATATGATAAGATATAGGTAACCTTAAGATTGCTGCCAGAAACTATGTACGCCAAGAACTTGAGAATTGCAAACACAAGAGAATAAGGCCTCCCTATGTAGCTCTAAAGAATTATTTAAAAAACAACCAGCAGCCATCAGCTTGGGTTTTCCTGCTAGGCAGAACTGCTGCATCATTACTCGACCACAGCACCTTGTGACTGCACTCTTCCCATGCGGGAAGTGCTTTTCTACATTGCAGGAAGTAGTTCTAGGGAATCCTCATAAACAACATTATTTTTTTAACTCTGAGCAGGGTGCCTCTCAAAGCTATCTTCATGGCATGTACGGAATAATCTGTTGCTTTATAGCAAAGGTTCCTGGTTGCTGTGTCTACACAGGGAGCACAGTGGCTCCTGGCGGAGCTGGGGAGTGAAAGAAAATCTGGATTTGGAATTAAGAGGTTGGATATTGTGATACTCCTCTTGCTGTCCTGCTGGAGACAGTTCAATTTGGTGTGAAGTATCACATTAAACCGTATGGGTTTTGACTTCCCAGTTCGTGTTCTACTTTGCATATTTGTGTCTTCTCAGACAGTAAAACTATGTATTTTATGTATTCTTAAATAGAACCTGGCTTGACTTCCTAAAAGCAGAATGCATGGTTTTGAAACAGTTTTAAGGCAATTGGGCTTGTTGAGTAAAAAGCTCGATTCCTGCTTTTCTTTTTTCAAATTGCAGCTGACCTCTGCAGAGAGGAGCTGAACTTTGAAAAGACAGGGCACTGGATTTATTCTGTGAATAGCAGTTAAATTCTCAGCAAGGAATACTTCTGAGCTGTACATCACTTTTTGTAGAGTCTTCCTGGGAATAAGAACAGTTATAAAGAGGAAGAGCTGAGAAAAAAAATCTTTCAATGACCAAATCCCCACAGAGCTGCAGAAAAAGCGCAGTTTTAATGCAGGTGCATTGATGACTCTTATTAATTGAAGCTGCGGAATGATGGTTACAGTTGTGCAAGTCCTCAAACCTGGTATCTGCAGAGCTATAAGCTTGAAACGAAGGTTGTGCAGTTGGTATTGGTCTCATCCAGGCACATTTCTTTAACTCTGACTGCCATAAGGATCAAGCTGATGTCTGGGGATATTTTTTCAAAAGATTGTGCTGCCGTCATTCTGCTCTTAAATCTCTCACTCAGAGAAGCATGACCCACAGAAATGAGTATAAAACTACTTTTTATAGAATCATTTATATATCCTCAGCCCAAGGTACGTGCCATGCTATTTTTGTCTTGTTCCAAGATAGCTTTCAAACACAAGACTGCCTCAGAATTAAATTTTTCATGGATTTGAGAGACTGTACCAGCTACAGATGCTGGTATATGTGGTACAGATACCATATGTAAGAATGAAAACTCTTGTGCTTCAAACATGCCTCAAAGAGTAGCAACACCACCTTAAGCAGAGTGCTCGTATATGTGGTGTAAAGTAATGCGCAGGTTCCATGTATTTATGGCATGACTTAAGATAGATGTGTCATCTTTGGCCATTGCCACGATTAGCCTGGCTGCCCTGTGGAGGGGAAGTCTTGTAGGAAATTCAAGCACGCTCTCCAAGTATGTTTTCTGAGTATTCCTTTATCCTGAATCTCTCTGTGGCCTTATTTTAACCCTACAAATGAAATCACCTTTTCAGTAATTGGAAGAGGAACTGATGTTTTCTCATGGGTTCCTGTTTTCTCCATTCCCCCTGCATCCAGATAGGATGGATCCTGAGCCAAGACCCACCCAAAATAGAGTTGAAGGCTGCAGCAATAGGAGGAGAGTTCACAAGGTTTCCATGTTGTGTCCGCACACAATTATGTTCTAACTCTGTAGAATCAATGTATTTCTGATATTTAAAGGTAGCTCAAGCATAGATAAATCTTCTATTCTTGCAGTCCCAAAATCACACCTACAGTTCAATTGATTGTGTGCTTGCTGCGTATGTGTATCCCCTTCTGTGTTTGGAAAACGAAATGGCTTTAATTTTCCTGGCTAGACCTGTATAGAAATCAGTCAAGAGTGGCTTACATACACCAGAATCATAGAATCGTAGAATAGTTTGGGTTGGAAGGGACCGCTAAAGGTCATCTAGTCCAACCCCCCTGCAACAAGCAGGGACATCTTCAACTAGATCAGGTTGCTCAGAGCCCCGTCCAGCCTGACCTTGAATGTTGCCAGGGATGGGGCATCCACCACCTCTCTGGGCAACCTGGGCCAGCGTTTCACCACCCTCGGCGTAAAAAATTTCTTCCTTATAGCTAGGCTAAATCTACCCCCCTTTAGTTTAAAGCCATTCCCCCTTGTCCTGTTGCAACAGGCCCTGCTAAAAAG
>NW_008824283.1:6727141-6736713 GCF_000699105.1 Pygoscelis adeliae | reverse complement strand
GTGTAGCAGTTTTGCAAGAGCATCTCAGGCTTCGGGTACGTCTCTTCCTCCTGCTGGTCCTTGTCTTTGCAACCTTCCATTCTTCTGCACCACCACCGCCCCCAGCTCCCTTCTGTGTGTGCTGGTGGGGGAGTTTTTGGCTGTTTTGCCATGGGCTGCGTGTCCGCTGCAGACTGTGCTTGGAACCAGCTATGTAGCTCCTTCTCTGCCTCCCTGATGTTACGCAGCCTTCTCACCGCCTCCTACAGCTCAGCCACCTGCTGCAGGAGGTCCTCCACCTGGGCACACCTTTTGCAGGCAGGTCTGCTGCCTGTCCCTGCCCCAGGAGAGAGGTCTAGGCACTCCCTGCAGCCTGAGGTCTGCGCTGCAGCCTCTCCCTTCAGCCAGAATCCTTGTGTAGTATCTTCTGGGTTGCTGGTATAAGGAGTAAGTGAACTGTATGTGGGCCCAGTTGCTTGTCAGAACTCGTCCACCTTGCAAATGAAACTTGAGCAATGTACTAACCAGCCAAATCTTGGCAAATTTTCAATAGAGAAATGTGAAACTTCTTGGGATTTGTTGCAGCAGTGAAAACTGACCTATTTCTTCAGTCTTAAAATCCTTAAATTGCTGTTAAGATCACTCAGTTAACCCAGAAAACTGATATTGTACAGCATGATCCCATTTTTCAGCATAAAATATGTTCTCATTTGAATTATGGAATAAACTTCAACTGTTCTTGTTTTTTACTTGGCATATAAGATTCATAAACCTTAAGATTTTGAGAGATGTGACTGATGCTGTATTTGCAAAAGCCTTTTGGATCATTTAACATGGGATGCGGTGGATCTTCTGACAAACAGGCATGACTTGCACCAAATCATCCTTAAGCTCATCGCTTGAACTTTCAGCTGTTCCCCCCTCTTTCTTGTTGTGGAAGACTAGATCCTAGCTATTCAGTAGGCTCACTGAGCAGGAAGAATACCAAGTATTTTAGGTAGTACTTGGCTTGCTGTGTCCTAGTTAAATTCTGAACGGGTTGGATTGACTCCTACGTTCGCCTTCTGGTCTGCTGGGTGAATCGATTTCCCGTCTTTGGTTTTAGTCTTGTGACATTGTTTACAACAAGAGACTGAAACTTAGTGAGATCGCTTAATAAATTATCAGTTAACTGTGGTCAAACAGTAAGATGACACATTTTCTTATGTGCAGAGTCACAGTGCGAAGAAGTCGAGTATGCAGTTGTAAAGTCAATTCATATGTGACTTTATGCTTAGTCTTATGCTTAGATCTCAGCTTTATAGAACAGATACCAGGTTTATAGAACTTCTTTATTCCCAGTTGGAGCTAAATTTTACTCACAGAATTTATCCTTGTATTTAAATTTTGTTTTTCAAGATGAGTAAGGTTACTGACTCAATCTTTTTTGTTAATATCTGACAATATTCTCCGGACATCCATTCCTGAAAGTTGAGGCAACTTTTAAGTGTCTTTTCTTTTTAACTTTTGCACTCGTGTTATAAATGAACTGGCATGCAGCAAGCCTGGACTAAATACATTAAAATATTTTGGTAGGCCACTCTTCTCAAGGATAGATCCCCACTGGTAATGTAAATCCAATATAATTACATCTTACTCATGAGGAACATGTTAACATCTTTTTGGTTTTGTTCCTGAGTTTCATGCTTCTGTAATATATGAATTGCATCTGAAGAAATAAATTGGAACTCTACAGAATATATATATAAAAAATCCAACAAACCAAACAACCCAGCAAGTGATAGTGTCAATTAGGAAATAAAAATAAGAGTTTCCGATCTGGATGTTCAGGATCTTTCTTATACCTACAAATTAAGTTTTAAACACTGTTTCTGGAAGATGACAGTGGGGAAACTCTCAGATGAAGGTGTTGTCTTTGCTGTAGGTTGCTGAGTATCTGTTTTACCACACACGGTTAGGAAGATTTGTTGATACAGAGACATTCAAATCATGGTCCTAGATGACATAAACCATAGAATCCCTGTTAGGAAGTGCAGTCATCCCACAAAAGTGACAAAACCAAAATACTTGTGTTTTAGTATTGTTTTGTAGTATGGAAATTCCCCCTTCCTATCCAAGATACAAAAAAAGAAAAATTGGAACCTAGCTTCAGTAATATTAATTTTCTATCTTGGATGTGCTTTTTGATAGTACTTTTCGTTAGCCCTTTGTAACTTCAAGGGATATATGAACAGCTCTCTTCAGCTCCATAAATTTGGCATCTTAACTGTGTTAGTTTTTAAAATATAAGCAAATAAATTAATGCTTCCCCCTCAAACAAAGTATGTTATTAGAGCAAAAGATAACTGTTGGAGGAGGAATACCTGTCCTGCCGCTGTTGTCAGCTATAACGTGTAACCTGCTTTCTCACGAGTGTGCATTGCAGTCTTTGTGCTAAACTATGTCAGAACTATTACTTTAGGAGTGAAGGTTACTCTGATCCTTTGTTCTCAAAAAAAACCCAGTGGTTGAATTTTGTTTATGAGTTGGTATGCAAGATACAGTATGGTTTGGGGAGTTTTTAGTTGGGCTTTCTGAGCACATTTGACAGCATTTAGATGTGTAAATAGAGTTGCTCCTTCTTCCATTTTAACCTGTGGCCAGAGGGATATTTAAGATCATGTAATGGAAATGAGTACTAATTCTTTGTTCTTGTGAGGATTTTTGTTAATGTCTGTCTTGTTGAAAAGTATAGCATTGGTTTAGTCTTAAGTTACATGTATCGCCTTTGCTCTTTAACAAAGCTAATCAATCAATTCTTGTATCTTTACAGCTTTTCCATGGTTTGGCATGGACATTGGGGGAACTTTGGTGAAACTTGCATATTTTGAACCTATTGATATCACTGCAGAGGAGGAGCAGGAGGAAGTTGAAAGCTTGAAGAGCATCCGCAAATATCTGACTTCCAATGTAGCCTATGGATCCACTGGCATTCGAGATGTCCACCTTGAGCTGAAAGACTTAACGATTTTTGCTCGAAGAGGAAACTTGCACTTTATTCGATTCCCAACTCATGATTTGCCTACTTTCATCCAAATGGGAAGAAATAAAAACTTTTCAACACTACATACGGTGCTCTGTGCCACCGGCGGTGGCGCTTACAAGTTTGAAGAAGACTTTCGTACAGTAGGTAGCCTATCTTTCCTCATACTGAAGCTGATGCTAAAAGCATTGCTGATGATGGGTTAAAATAAGCAGTATTTTGAAAAACTGCAATGCTCAAAGATTATTAATTATTCATTTGTTTTTCAGTCTTAAGTATGATAATCTAGAAATATACTTTCTGACATCATCATAATAAACCTGAAGATCTAATGCTAACATCTAATTAGAAACTTCCATTAATGCAGTGAAATGCAGGACACCTTTGTGGAAACTAGCCATTTTCTAATCTGTGTTTTCTCTCATGGGAAATGTGCTTAAACTGCTGAGGTGCTTGAGTCACTTTGGATTTTCTTTCCTAAGCAGTCTTTGATGATAGGTTTTCAATGTTTGTGGGTGGGATTACCCTCATTAATTTAGTCCAGTGCATTGTTTAGAGATCTGTGACAAAACACATATCTCAGAGTCTTTTTTCAACTGCAGAGTGGTTTAGCATTTTCCTGAGGTGTTTTGACTCTTCCCTTGACAATGAAAATTGATCATTTGTTTAGATGCAGTTTCTATCTAAAGATAGTTGTTACTAACTGAGAATCTTATCACAGTATCCAGTGTGCACATGTCCTAGTTTTAAAGTGGCTGCAGACCTCTTGTGCTTCTAGAGACAAGAAGAGTTTCAATAGCACAAAATGTTTGGTTTCAAAAATCTTCTTGTATTTCCATTCCTGTGCCAGTCTTGCATTGAGCTGGTACAGCTGTGTTCTCAAAAAAAACGTACAGCAGAACTATCTGTACAGCAGAACTAACTCATTATCTAAAACCCCACAGAAATATGTTATGTTGGAAAAATTCCTTGATCTGCCCAACAGTGAAGCTTCACAGTTGTGCCACGGCAAGAAAAGCTGAAGGGACCTGGGGAAAGAGGAGGGCACTGGCAGTGCTGTGATCTGGTACTGATGTCAGTCAGCAGTGTGCAATCCGGTCTGATTGTAAAACTTCGTAATCTAACTGCAGGCTGCTTTCTAAATGTGAGCTCACCTGATTCAGAGATAGACTTTATGGGTGTTTTTTTCTTGGATTAGCTGCCTAATTGGACTCTAACTGTTGGAACTCCCTGTTGCAGTAAAGGAGAGAGCATGGTCACTCGTTTTGTGAAAGCCCAGAGTTAAAGTGGATTAAGTATGGTGTGAAATGACAGCCTTCCTGGAATCCACGGCACCTGTTAAATTGTCTTTCTGCTTTATGAGAGAACGGCAGCTTAAATGTCATGTGCAAAACTGAGGAAGAACTGTAACAAGCCTCAATTCCCATAGAATTTCTGACCTTTGGTTTTCTTGTGATCCTTGGAGTGTTAATAAAGTTGCAAGGATAGTTAGTACAATGCCATTGAGGTTTTAATCTTAGGTTTTTATCTGCTGACATCTTAGAAATGACTGCTTGACTTCTAAAATGGGGGAGGAAACCCACAAACCTTGAAAAGATGTGCGGATGTGTGAGTTTCACCAAGATGACACTCGATGGGGCCTCTAGGGTATTTGGTGACTTTTTTTTTTTATTTCAATTGATAAAAAATGTTGGTAATTTTTCAATGGATTAATGTCTGAGTATCTCAAAAGTTATCTTTGGGCTTACCAAAGCAGATATACTGCCTGTCTGTTCTTGATTCAGGTCTGAGATCTAGACTTATAGTCAGAGTAATTTGCTAATTGGTGTATTCAGAATTTACCTCTGAATTCTTTGTTGGCTTTATAGTGGGATTGAAGTTCCTGAATTTGTCACCTGAGATAGTTTCTTGAAGTTAGGCAGTACAAATATACTTATAAATTTGTAGCATGTTTAAGCAATGTTAGAACATGTTGACACCATCTCTTTTCTTTGTTAACACAGATTGGAAACCTCCAGCTGCACAAACTGGATGAGCTTGACTGCCTTGTCAAAGGCTTATTGTATATAGACTCTGTCAGCTTCAATGGCCAGGCAGAGTGCTATTATTTTGAAAATGCCTCAGATCCTGAGAGATGCCAAAAGATGCCTTTTAACCTGGATGATCCATACCCATTGCTGGTTGTTAACATTGGTTCAGGAGTCAGTATTTTATCAGTCCATTCCAAAGACAACTATAAAAGAGTAACTGGAACAAGGTAACTTAAAAACCTAAGTTGGGGTTGTTACTCTACGGAACAATGAGCTTTCTATTTTCAAAGTGGTTCCTCTCCCTGACTCCCCCCACCTATCCTTTCCCTCACTCTGTAGTATGGAAAAGTATTTTATCTTTAATTTACAGCTGCATTCATTGAAGCCCATTCCCATAGCTCTGTTATTGAGGAGATTTAGCTAGTATCTTATTTATCAATCGATGAGTGCTAGAAGTGCTCCATAGCGAGAGTTTTACAGGTTTTGTCTTAAATTTTGATAATGTGTCCAGTGAACCTGTGTTTCTCTTGCTCCATAACAATAAGGATGTCCACACATGTTTTACAGTAAATGATCAAGGATCAGAATTAGTGGCATGATGTGTGTATTTAGGGAGTTTGTCTCTGATTAAGTCTTCCAGCTTACATTTTGAGAGTTTATAACTATTTGTTAGCTCTTGCTGTATGGTTAGCTTCTTGTAAGTGACTTATATAAATGTTAAATTGATTGACAGCTGTTTGCGTAGTGAACCTTGAGCAAGAAAGCAGACAGCTTGGTATCTAAGGTGGAGGGCTTTATTTGTTTATTTTGTTAGTCAGACATAAGAATTTTTGATGTGAGGAGGTACTATTTAAAAGCAACTAGTTTTCTTTCTTCTTAGTCTAGGTGGAGGGACCTTTCTTGGTTTATGCAGTTTGTTGACGGGCTGTGAAAGTTTTGAAGAAGCTCTGGAAATGGCATCCAAAGGAGACAGCACACATGCTGACAAGCTGGTTCGAGATATTTATGGAGGAGACTATGAAAGATTTGGCTTGCCAGGATGGGCTGTAGCATCCAGGTAAGCAAGAGATCTTTTTGTTGGTTCTTCTGCTGGCTTGGGGGAGCTTCAAAACCAAGGCTAAAACTATTAATACAGAGAAAACTGCTTTTTGCAAACTTATACTGTAATCAAGTTACGTTTTTATCCTAAAAGTATATATACTCAGTTTTCCTGAAGATTTAAAGCCACATGCAACTGCAGGCACCTGCTAGCAAGGCATTGAAGAAACCTCACTTGGTATGTCATATACAGCATTACATGAGTCAGAGAGAATGTGAGGTGATCACAGGAGTGGCAAGAACAAACAAAGAAAAACAAAGCCAATTACTTTCTGACTTCCTAGAATCTTTTAGTAGGGCCATTGTCCGGAGGGAAGGTGAGTGGAAGACAGCATTTGTGTTGCTCTTACAGCAGTATCTCTTCATTTTTTTTGAAAGACTCTTGCTTTTTTTGGTTGTCAGTACAGGCACCTGGCATAATGTTTTAACTGCTTTTCTCATTTACGAAGGCTGCTGAACACAAACAGTTTGCACCATGAGAATGAATGTATTTTACTGCCAATGACAGAGGATTTTTGTCATAGCTGCAAGTTTTATTTCCATTGGGGAAGATTATTGTTGATGTTACAGCTTCTCTACCCTTAAGAAATGTAAGAAGAATAAACTTTGGGAGTGAAACTAATATGTACATAGGAGAGTTCATTAAACTCTCATTTGGGGCAACCCCCGGTATCACTACAGGCTGGGGGATGAAGGGATCGAGAGCAGCCCTGCTGAGAAGGACTTGGGGGTACTGGTGGATGAAAAGCTGGACATGAGCCAGCAATGTGCGCTCGCAGCCCAGAAGGCCAACCATATCCTGGGCTGCATCCAAAGAAGCGTGGCCAGCAGGTCGAGGGAGGGGATTCTGCCCCTCTACTCTGCTCTGGGGAGACCCCACCTGGAGTACTGCGTCCAGCTCTGGAGCCCTCAGCATAAGAAAGACACGGACCTGTTGGAGCGGGTCCAGAAGAGGGCCACGACAATGATCAGGGGGATGGAACACCTCTCCTATGAAGAAAGGCTGAGAGCGTGGGGGTTGTCCAGCCTAGAGAAGAGAAGGCTTTGGGGAGACCTTCTTGCAGCCTATCAGTACTTAAAGGGGGCTTATAAAAAAAGATGGCGGCAGACTTTTTAGCAGGGCCTGTTGTGACAGGACAAGGGGGGATGGCTTTAAACTAAAGGGGGGTAGATTTAGCCTAGCTATAAGGAAGAAATGTTTTACGCTGAGGGTGGTGAAACACTGGCCCAGGTTGCCCAGCGAGGTGGTGGATGCCCCATCCCTGGAAACATTCCAGGTCAGGCTGGACGGGGCTCTGAGCAACCTGATCTAGTTGAAGATGTCCCTGCTTGTTGCAGGGGGGTTGGACTAGATGACCTTTAGAGGTCCCTTCCAACCCAAACTATTCTATGATTCTATGAAATCTTTGCTCTAATTTGGTAGTAAGAGGTCTTAATTCACAGTAAGTTAATTCTTCTCCCTCTCCAGCCAGCTGAGGCCAAGATTCTTGAGAGAGCGTATGCTGAGAGGTTTTAATATGTGCAAACTTTACACTTTTAGTCAATACATCTTAACTGTCTCTGTATATAGGTACTTTTTGTTCTCATTTGCTTTTTAAAACCCTTAGGATCTTTAATGACTATTTGAGTTTTAGAATAATCAGGATTCTAGCTCACTGAACTGACTTAGATATGGCACAGAGTCCTTAGTGGTAAAATATCATGCATAACTGTATTCTTGTCTTGTTTTTTCTTTTTTATAATTTGTAAGAAATGATCTACTGTGTATAGTAATGGAAATGCCCTTCTAATCTAGAACTCTTCATTTATACTGCCTAAATTGCAGTCTGTCGGCTGTTTTTCTGTTTCAGAGGATTGTGTTCTATCATAAAACCATTCAACTCATCTCTAGTTTACTTCTACTTTGAGAATAGAGGATTGGATAGATACTATGAGTGAGGAAGCAAGCATGAGGAGTTGGAGGATTCATCAGTCAGACTTAGGCATTGACTTAATTTACGATGACTAGATTTGCAGAGTAGTCTTGCCTAAGAATAAGACTACATTTTGGTGTAGATGTTTCTTCATGGAAGTCAACAATCTAAACGAAAATATTTTGTTGGGGGTCATTATTGTAACAAGATTGACTGTTTCCTGTGAAGGAATAAATACACATGTTGTAGTGTCAGTTGTCAAATTGCTGTATTTAATACAGGCTTAAAAAGGGAGCTCCTTAAGAACAAACATGAGACTTAAGTTCTGTTATAGCGTAAAAGTTACATTCTGAAATGACTTCAAATGCACATGAATCACTTTGTACTTAATGGAAATTTTTCCTGTTCTAGTTTTGGGAATATGATCTACAAAGAGAAGAGAGAGTCTGTTAGTAAAGAAGATCTTGCAAGAGCCATATTGGTCACCATCACCAATAACATTGGGTCTATTGCCCGGATGTGTGCAGTAAATGAGGTAAAAACTTCTGACAAGGGAATGATCTATCTATAGGTCTATTATTTGGTTTCAGCTTAAATGACTGCTAAAATTATGTATCATTTTAAACCTTTTAGTACGTTCTGAAATGAAACAAAGAAATTCATGTAGTATTAAAGAACTAGGAATTGGTTCAGAATATTTTGACTGTCTTTGGAGAAGTGGGACAAGGATATCTTTGCCAATGGGGAGGGTATCCTGAAGAGGAGGGCTTCAAGCTAGCTTTCTTAGGGAATGGAGCCCGAAGTCTACAGAAAAGTGAAGGAGCAGGGGAGCACAGGATGCTGTGATGGAAGGACTTGAAGTCCCCTTGCGAAAACAGGATGATTGTGGGCCCAACGTAAGTCTCTGTACAGAAACACATGCAGCATGGGATACAAGAGGACCTGTAAGTCCTGGTTCTCATGAGGGCCTATCCCGACCTCTATTGGAAGGGTAACGTGGCAGATCACAAGCAATCCATGCTTCTCAGTGTGCTGGGGACAATTTTCTGACACGAGTGCTAGGCAGGCTGACTAGGCAAGCGTGGTACTGGACCTGCTGTTCATGAGTCAAGAACTGGTCAGGGATTTCAGTGACAGCCTTGAAATAGCAAAGTTTAAGATCCTGAGGAAAGTGAAGAAGGCACGTAGCAGAATGGAGACTCTAGATGGACTTAAGTAGAACAGGATTCTGGTTTGGGGGGGATTATTTAGGAAGCAAGATCTTGTGGGAGGTTGTCCCAATGGCATAAGGAGCCCCGAATAGCTTGTTGATCTTCCAGGATAGCATCCTCACAGCAAAAACAAAAGGTGGGATACAGACTGGCTAGGGAGTAGCATTGCAGAAGAGAGGAGGGTGCTGGTAGACAAGTTGAACTGAACACAAGTCAGCAGTGTATATGTGCAGTGGTGAGGGCTTACCTTGTACTGAGATGCATTCGCAAGGACATAGCCAGCAGGTCAGAGGAGGTGATACTTTGGGCATGACCTCTT
>NW_008824283.1:6722624-6727126 GCF_000699105.1 Pygoscelis adeliae | reverse complement strand
TCTTTCCCTCTCTTCTCCAACCACCACCATCACCAAAAGAGAAGCTAGACAAAAGACAAACTAGAACAAGTCTAACGGACGGGTTACCAAGACAGGGCCCTGCCCTGGAGCACCTAACGTATGAGGAGACACTGAGGGATCCGGGTTAAGCCTGAAGAAGAAGCTGAAGCCTGGAATCATTGTCACTATCTAGAGAGGGTTACAGGGGAGACACTGCCAGGTACAGCCGTGCACAGCAGAAGCACAGGAAGCTATGGATGCAACTTGTAGCGAAGGGAATTCTGATTGGTGTAAGGGAAAAAAGATGTTCACAATGAGAGTGGTTAAGTCCTGAAACATGGACTCAGAGACTGTGGACTCTGTGTCCTTGGAGAGTTTCAAAATGTGACTTGAGCAACTTCAACATTTAAGTTGCTGAAAGACATGCTTTGAGCAGTGCGTAGGACCTGATGGCCTCCAGCAGTTTCTTCAAGCTGAAGTTATTCTCTGATTAAAGCTCGTAGAAAGCCTTGTTTCTGGTTAAGCATTATTTTTAATTTTTACCAACTCTTGAGACTTCAAATTGTTTTGACATCTCTCTTCTTACTGGTTGATACAGAGACAGTTTCCTGCCATCTTCTATATCTCAAAGCTCTGCTCTAACAGAACCAGTATGCATTCAGTTTCAATATGATTAGCATGGAGAGTCAAACGTATGGAAGAATACTGAATTTAAGCATAGAAGATATGGGTGTCTGAGCACCAGGGATCTCCTCATTCATTATCAACAAACTTTGGATAAAGTGAGGTTTAGTAACAGCTTTCTTAGAGAAGACTAAGGGTAACTGTATTTAGAGCTCTGCTTAAAATCTGTGGGCATAATAATCTCAGAAATATCAACAACCTTGTTAGCTGCAAGGAGTTTTTCAAGTTTGCTTAGGAGCCAGACTAATATTTTTTTCTGTTCTTAATATTGCAAGTTCTCCCTCAGTTTCCTTCTCTGTCTTTCTCTCATGTCTGTCTTGGAGAAGAAAGTCAATTTTGTGGGTATTAAGTTAATGTTGGCTTTTTTGCTGTATGGCAAAGCTTGATAACAAAAGAGTTAAAATGAGGGTGAAGTTGAAAGTACGTACTAATAGCCTGAGTCAAATGTATGCAATTTATATTTAAGGGTGAAGGTAAATGAGTACAAATCGGAACTCGTAAACTGCACAAATTAGCTTTATTCCAAGGGTTTTTTTGGTCTAATTCCAACTATATCACAGAACTACAAATCATAAGGTTAATAGGGATACACAAACTAATATCTTGAACTGATGTATAAAGATAAAATGGATTTAATTATTTTGGCTTCCTGCTATAGAGCAGAATTATGTTTGGGTGCCTTAACAGTGTGTTTACTTTTTCTTCACTGTGAACTAATGAAGATGGTGAAAAACAATTGTATGTTAGTCATTTAGCTACACATTGAATTGTCATACTAGTTTTTGTAACAACTTGGATACGAGTATTCATCTAACATAATTAAGTGCTTATTTAAGCACTGTGTTAAGCACTAACACAAATTTTCTTTGGTTCTTGCTCTCATGTCATTAAACCAGTGTTTAATGTTGCTTCCACTTAAATGTTGGATTTATTTCAGTGAATGAGGAAAATTAAATGATTTTCACTTTTTTACATTTGACTTGATTAAAATTCACAGCTCACTTCTAGTATTTAAGTCTTAGTCTAATGTTATGCTGAGGTACATTGAGGTCTGAAGAGGAAAGGAACATCTGTTATGTCTTACTGTCTTCGGCTTCTTTACAGTGCTGCCTTGTTGCATATGGATCAAGCAGCATTGTACAGGGCTATGAAGGCATTGAGTCTTCTCTACCAAATATAAGTATTTTTCATTTAATTTCACTTTTAGCTGGGCTGTTTCTTTGGCTTAATTACTGAAAATGCTCACTTAATTTGAAACACAAATGCTACTTCTCTGTAAATTAAGTCCTTTAATTCTTGAGGGTTGCACGGTTTTTCCCCAAGTATGCTGTGTTTTAAATTTCAGAACCATGTTTTAATTGTGGGTTGTTTGGGTTTTGGTTTTTTGTTTGCGGTTTTTCTCCCTTGCTCGAGACAGTTCTTTCATAGCTTAATTCTTCAAAGCTGTGTTAAACAGTGAAAAGACTTAATCCTTTGCTGTTTTTTCTCTTCTTTTTAGAAAATAAACAGAGTTGTGTTTGTTGGCAATTTTTTACGTGTGAATACTTTGTCAATGAAGCTTCTTGCATATGCACTGGATTACTGGTCAAAAGGCCAGCTGAAGGCCTTGTTCCTTGAACATGAGGTATGCTGTGGTTCATTTATCTGTATGTATTACCATAAATCAAAAATGCATGTATTGAGTAGCTGTCATATGTGTGATATCCTGAGTCACCAAGTACTCAGTAAACACTGAAAATAAGAGGTTTGTCGTACTGTATTGGTTCTCTGGGGACAGCACTCTCTGCCAGGGAAGTAGTTCAGTCACTTTGGGGTATCTCAGTTCACGCTATAGATCTTTGGAGAGGGACAAGAAAATGTTAAGGTCTGCACTAAGGTTCAACAGTCTTTCCTTGGTTTTGGGTGGAAACAATAGTAAGGATTGTATTTCAAAAGATTATGGAGAGATCTAAAGCATGGGCCTTTGAAATACTTACAGTGTTCTCAAATGAGCTTGAGCAACATCCTGAAAGTCGAGACTGCTTTTAACAAGGACTGCTTTCATACCACCACAGATACACCTTAAAGTTGTTGTAGTGATTTTATGCTCTGAGACTAACCTGCTTTTGCAGGTTAGTTTGATCTAACTTTGAACTAACTTTGATCAGCTTCTGCAATCTAGATCAGTATGTAATGCTGAGAGAGTTGACCTGTTTTGGTTAAAATATAGGCAACCAGTATTAATTACAGGTGCAGCAGTTGGGAGACTTGTAGCTTCTTGGCAGTGGGCTAGCAATTTTTGTCCTCAATGTGTTGGTCTGCAAATATTACAGCATTATATCTATTCCCCTTCAGTTGATTCTCACAACTTTTTTCCTCTATTGCTTATCCTGAGATTGACAATAGTCTGTCTTGGTGCTAAGTGTCTGCAGTAATAGCAGAATGGTTCCTTGTTAGTTCTACCCCCTTCAGATTCTTCTGGGATAAATTTTAAATTCTTGCATTTGGTCAAGTGTAGATTCCAAACACTTCTCTATTTTGTAGTTAGAGGGAGGGGGAACATCTCGCTTCCCCAAAGGGGAAAAGTAATCCAACAGGAGAACATGGTTCTTTGTATGCAGGTAAGCATATAGTCCAAAAAATGGTGTTGAAGCTTGGACATTATTCTTTAAAAATTTGAGGTGCAGTTAGTTTAAGAAATTTTTGACTTGTACCTTAGGAATAGTGTTGCTATGGATATTGAAGATCCTTTGGCAACCAACATATGCAGCTCCTCTAGGCAAAACAAACCAAACCTGATTTCCATGCTTTAGGAGTCACCGATACATGTCTTAGAAGTCCTGCAGTGTATGGGGAGGCTTGGGGTGAAATCTCCTAAAGTTAAGCTAGATAAGAAGGATTAAATGTTTGTTTCACAAAGCTTTAAAAAATTATTATTAAAGATTATATATTCAAAGTGTATGGTGTTCTTTCTGTAGCATTGGTCCACCAGATGCTTGTTGTTGTTGAAATGTGATTAGTGCAGAATGTAATACCCGACTTGAACCTGAAATATTTTTTTGTTGTTTTGAACAGGGGTACTTTGGAGCTGTTGGTGCTCTTCTTGGGCTGCCAAATTTCAGTTGAGATACCAGATGTCACTACACTGAACTACTTTCCACCTGGATGACACTTGTTTATGGCAATGGGAACTAAATCTGGGGAGGGGACAAGAAAATAGCAGATTTTCTTTAACTGTTTTTAAGAAGTGATTAGCTACTGAATATCGCCATTATAAGGAAGGGATTTTCATTCTGTTGGGCATTGAAAAGTGAACTGTTTGGGGATATTGTTTATGTTCTTTGGTACACGTAGCCAGTATTGAACTTTTAATATGCAATACATTCTCTGAAAACAAGCTTCCAGAAGAAGGAATGCCAAACCTTTAAGTGCTCAGTGTGAAAATAATGCAGGTTTACTCCTGAGGCTTTAGGCCCATCAGTTTTGTATATAATTGATGAATGAAAAATTATTTTCATTAGTTATACTACCTTATGAGCACAATTTCCCATGTGTACTTACAGAAAACAACTTTTAAAACAGTAAGGTACTATCTACAAGATGAGGGAACTGTAGACAATTGCCTCCCACAGTAAGAATAGTAATTATTTTATTTTTATATGTAATGGAGATAATATTAATGCTTTAATTTTCAGTGGGTAGAATAGAAACACAAAAAATCAGCCAAAGCAGCAGATTAAGCAGTTGATGTTTTGAAGGTTTTGTGAAGATATTCACTTGCCCTCTTCATTTATTTGAAGATGCAGCTGGTATTTTGGGAAGATCCCCTCTGTCTTTGG